>NW_027488916.1:0-216677 GCF_050948215.1 Halictus rubicundus
ATAGAGGATAGGATAGGATAGAGGATACGATATAGGATTTAATAGGATAGAGGATAGGATAGGATAGAGGATCCGATATAGGATTTAATAGGATAGAGGATAGGATACGATAAAGGATAGGATAGGATAGAGGATAGGATAGGATAGAGAATAGGATATAGGATTGGATAGGATATCGGATAGGATAGGATAGAGGATAGGATAGGATAGAGAATAGGATATAGGATTGGATAGGATAGCGGATAGGATAGGATAGAGGATTGGATAGGATAGGGGATAGGATACGATAGAGGATAGGATAGGATAGAGAATAGGATATAGGATTGGATAGGATAGAGGATAGAATAGGATAGAGGATAGGATAGGATAGAGGATAGGATATGATACAGGATAGGATAGGATAGAGGATAGGATAGGATAGAGGATAGGATAGGATACAGGATAGGATAGGATAGAGGATAGGACATGATAGAGGATAGGATAGGATAGAGGATAGGATAGGATAGAGAATAGGATGGGATAGAGGATAGGATAGGATAGAGGATAGGATAGGATAGAGGATAGGATAGGATAGAGGATGGGATAGGATAGAGGATAGGATAGGATAGAGGATAGGATAGGATAGAGGATCCGATATAGGATTTAATAGGATAGAGGATAGGATACGATAAAGGATAGGATAGGATAGAGGATAGGATAGGATAGAGGATAGGATAGGATAGAGGATAGGATATGATAGAGGGTACGATATAGGATTTAATAGGATAGAGGAGAGGATAGGATAGAGGATAGGATAGGATAGAGGATAGGATAGGATAGAGGATGGGATAGGATAGAGGATAATATAGGATAGAGGATAGGATAGGATGGAGGATAGGATACGATAGAGGATAGGATAGGATAGAGGATATGATACGATAGAGGATAGGATAGGATAGAGGATACGATATAGGATTTAATAGGATAGAGTATAGGATACGATAGAGGATAGGATATGATAGAGGATAGGATAGGATAGAGGATAGGATAGGATAGAGGATAGGATAGGGTAGAGGATAGGATAGGATAGAGGATAGGATACGATAGAGGATAGGATAGGATAGAGGATACGATATAAGATTTAATAGGATAGAGGATAGGATACGATAGAGGATAGGATAGGATAGAGGATCCGATATAGGATTTAATAGGATAGAGGATAGGATACGATAAAGGATAGGATAGGATAGAGGATAGGATAGGATAGAGAATAGGATATAGGATTGGATAGGATAGCGGATAGGATAGGATAGAGGATTGGACAGGATAGGGGATAGGATACGATAGAGGATAGGATAGGATAGAGAATAGGATATAGGATTGGATAGGATAGAGGATAGAATAGGATAGATAATAGGATAGGATAGATGATAGGATAGGATAGAGGATAGGATAGGATAGAGGATAGGATAGGATAGAGGATCCGATATAGGATTTAATAGGATAGAGGATAGGATACGATAAAGGATAGGATAGGATAGAGGATAGGATAGGATAGAGGATAGGATAGGATAGAGGATAGGATACGATAGAGGATAGGATAGGATAGAGGATACGATATAGGATTTAATAGGATAGAGGATAGGATACGATAGAGGATACGATAGGATAGAGGATAGGATAGGATAGAGAATAGGATAGGATAGAGGAAAGGATAGGATAGAGGATTGGATAGGATAGGGGATAGGATACGATAGAGGATAGGATAGGATAGAGAATAGGATATAGGATTGGATAGGATAGAGGATAGAATAGGATAGAGGATAGGATAGGATAGAGGATAGGATATGATACAGGATAGGATAGGATAGAGGATAGGATAGGATAGAGGATAGGATGGGATAGAGGATAGGATAGGATAGAGGATAGGATAGGATAGAGGATAGGATAGGATAGAGGATGGGATAGGATAGAGGATAGGATAGGATAGAGGATAGGATAGGATAGAGGATAGGATAGGATAGAGGATAGGATAGGATAGAGGATAGGATAGGATAGAGGATAGGATAGGATAGAGGATAGGATAGGATAGAGGATAGGATAGGATAGAGAATAGGATAGGATAGAGGAAAGTATAGGATAGAGGATAGGATAGGATAGAGGATAGGATAGGATAGAGGATGGGATAGGATAGAGGATAATATAGGATAGAGGATAGGATAGGATAGAGGATAGGATAGGATAGAGGATAGGATAGGATAGAGGATAGGATAGGATTGAGGATAGGATAGGATAGAGGATAGGATAGGATAGAGGATAGGATAGGATAGAGGATAGGATAGGATAGAGGATAGGATAGGATAGAGGATAGGATAGGATAGAGAATAGGATAGGATAGAGGATAGGATAGGATAGAGGATAGGATAGGATAGAGGATAGGATAGGATAGAGGATAGGTTAGGATAGAGGATGGGATAGGATAGAGGATAGGATAGGATAGAGGATAGGATAGGATAGAGGATAGGATAGGATAGAGGATAGGATAGGATAGAGGATAGGATAGGATAGAGGATACGATATAGGATTTAATAGGATAGAGGATAGGATACGATAGAGGATACGATAGGATAGAGGATAGGATAGGATAGAGAATAGGATAGGATAGAGGAAAGGATAGGATAGAGGATAGGATAGGATAGAGGATAGGATAGGATAGAGGATGGGATAGGATAGAGGATAATATAGGATAGAGGATAGGATAGGATAGAGGATGGGATAGGATAGAGGATAATATAGGATAGAGGATAGGATAGGATAGAGGATAGGATAGGATAGAGGATAGGATAGGATAGAGGATAGGATACGATAGAGGATAGGATAGGATAGAGGATACGATATAGGATTTAGTAGGATAGAGGATAGGATACGATAGAGGATAGGATAGGATAGAGGATAGGATAGGATAGAGAATAGGATATAGGATTGGATAGGATAGCGGATAGGATAGGATAGAGGATAGGATAGGATAGAGGATAGGATAGGATAGAGGATAGGATAGGATAGAGGATAGGATAGGATAGAGGATACGATATAGGATTTAATAGGATAGAGGATAGGATACGATCGAGGATACGATAGGATAGAGGATAGGATAGGATAGAGAATAGGATAGGATAGAGGAAAGGATAGGATAGAGGATAGGATAGGATAGAGGATAGGATAGGATAGAGGATGGGATAGGATAGAGGATAATATAGGATAGAGGATAGGATAGGATAGAGGATGGGATAGGATAGAGGATAATATAGGATAGAGGATAGGATAGGATAGAGGATAGGATAGGATAGAGGATAGGATAGGATAGAGGATAGGATACGATAGAGGATAGGATAGGATAGAGGATACGATATAGGATTTAATAGGATAGAGGATAGGATACGATAGAGGATAGGATAGGATAGAGGATAGGATAGGATAGAGAATAGGATATAGGATTGGATAGGATAGCGGATAGGATAGGATAGAGGATAGGATAGGATAGAGGATAGGATAGGATAGAGGATAGGATAGGATAGAGGATACGATATAGGATTTAATAGGATAGAGGATAGGATACGATAGAGGATACGATAGGATAGAGGATAGGATAGGATAGAGAATAGGATAGGATAGAGGAAAGGATAGGATAGAGGATAGGATAGGATAGAGGATAGGATAGGATAGAGGAAGGGATAGGATAGAGGATAATATAGGATAGAGGATAGGATAGGATAGAGGATAGGATAGGATAGAGGATAGGATACGATAGAGGATAGGATAGGATAGAGGATCCGATATAGGATTTAATAGGATAGAAGATAGGATACGATAAAGGATAGGATAGGATAGAGGATAGGATAGGATAGAGAATAGGATATAGGATTGGATAGGATAGCGGATAGGATAGGATAGAGGATTGGATAGGATAGGGGATAGGATACGATAGAGGATAGGATAGGATAGAGAATAGGATATAGGATTGGATAGGATAGAGGATAGAATAGGATAGAGGATAGGATAGGATAGAGGATAGGCTATGATACAGGATAGGATAGGATAGAGGATAGGATA
This sequence comes from Halictus rubicundus, assembly GCF_050948215.1. Taxonomy (NCBI): domain Eukaryota; kingdom Metazoa; phylum Arthropoda; class Insecta; order Hymenoptera; family Halictidae; genus Halictus; species Halictus rubicundus. The sequence continues at coordinate 4,090 of NW_027488916.1, forward strand.
GGATAGGATAGAGGATAGGATATGATAGAGGATAGGATAGGATAGAGGATAGGACAGGATAGAGAATAGGATAGGATAGAGGATAGGATAGGATAGAGGATAGGATAGGATAGAGGATACGATATAGGATTTAATACTATAGAGTATAGGATACGATAGAGGATAGGATACGATAGAGGATAGGATATGATAGAGGATAGGATAGGATAGAGGATAGGATAGGATAGGATAGAGGATAGGATAGGATAGAGGATAGGATAGGATAGAGGATAGGATACGATAGAGGATAGGATAGGATAGAGGATACGATATAGGATTTAATAGGATAGAGGATAGGATAGGATAGATGATAGGATAGGATAGAGGATCCGATATAGGATTTAATAGGATAGAGGATAGGATACGATAAAGGATAGGATAGGTTAGAGGATAGGATAGGATAGAGAATAGGATATAGGATTGGATAGGATAGCGGATAGGATAGGATAGAGGATTGGATAGGATAGGGGATAGGATACGATAGAGGATAGGATAGGATAGAGAATAGGATATAGGATTGGATAGGATAGAGGATAGAATAGGATAGAGGATAGGATAGGATAGAGGATAGGATATGATACAGGATAGGATAGGATAGAGGATAGGATAGGATAGAGGATAGGATAGGATACAGGATAGGATAGGATAGAGGATAGGACATGATAGAGGATAGGATAGGATAGAGGATAATATAGGATAGAGGATAGGATAGGATAGAGGATGGGATAGGATAGAGGATAATATAGGATAGAGGATAGGATATAGGATTTAATAGGATAGAGGATAGGATACGATAAAGGATAGGATAGGATAGAGGATAGGATATAGGATAGGATAGGATAGAGGATAGGATAGGATAGAGGATAGGATAGGATAGAGGATGGGATAGGATAGAGGATAGGATAGGATAGAGGATAGGATAGGATAGAGGATAGGATAGGATAGAGGATAGGATAGGATAGAGGATAGGATAGGATAGAGGATACGATATAGGATTTAATAGGATAGAGGATAGGATACGATAGAGGATACGATAGGATAGAGGATAGGATAGGATAGAGAATAGGATAGGATAGAGGAAAGGATAGGATAGAGGATAGGATAGGATAGAGGATAGGATAGGATAGAGGATGGGATAGGATAGAGGATAATATAGGATAGAGGATAGGATAGGATAGAGGATGGGATAGGATAGAGGATAGGATAGGATAGAGAATAGGATAGGATAGAGGAAAGGATAGGATAGAGGATCGGATAGGATAGAGGATGGGATAGGATAGAGGATAATATAGGATAGAGGATAGGATAGGATAGAGGATGGGATAGGATAGAGGATAATATAGGATAGAGGATAGGATATAGGATTTAATAGGATAGAGGATAGGATACGATAAAGGATAGGATAGGATAGAGGATAGGATAGGATAGAGGATGGGATAGGATAGAGGATAATATAGGATAGAGGATAGGATAGGATGGAGGATAGGATACGATAGAGGATAGGATAGGATAGAGGATATGATACGATAGAGGATAGGATAGGAGAGAGGATACGATATAGGATTTAATAGGATAGAGTATAGGATACGATAGAGGATAGGATACGATATAGGATAGGATGTGATAGAGGATAGGATATAGGATAGGATAGGATAGAGGATAGGATAGGATAGAGGATAGGATAGGATAGAGGATGGGATAGGATAGAGGATAGGATAGGATAGAGGATAGGATAGGATAGAGGATAGGATAGGATAGAGGATAGGATAGGATAGAGGATAGGATAGGATAGAGGATACGATATAGGATTTAATAGGATAGAGGATAGGATACGATAGAGGATACGATAGGATAGAGGATAGGATAGGATAGAGAATAGGATAGGATAGAGGAAAGGATAGGATAGAGGATAGGATAGGATAGAGGATAGGATAGGATAGAGGATGGGATAGGATAGAGGATAATATAGGATAGAGGATAGGATAGGATAGAGGATGGGATAGGATAGAGGATAGGATAGGATAGAGAATAGGATAGGATAGAGGAAAGGATAGGATAGAGGATCGGATAGGATAGAGGATGGGATAGGATAGAGGATAATATAGGATAGAGGATAGGATAGGATAGAGGATGGGATAGGATAGAGGATAATATAGGATAGAGGATAGGATATAGGATTTAATAGGATAGAGGATAGGATACGATAAAGGATAGGATAGGATAGAGGATAGGATAGGATAGAGGATGGGATAGGATAGAGGATAATATAGGATAGAGGATAGGATAGGATGGAGGATAGGATACGATAGAGGATAGGATAGGATAGAGGATATGATACGATAGAGGATAGGATAGGAGAGAGGATACGATATAGGATTTAATAGGATAGAGTATAGGATACGATAGAGGATAGGATACGATATAGGATAGGATGTGATAGAGGATAGGATAGGATAGAGGATAGGATAGGATAGAGGATAGGATAGGATAGAGGATAGGATAGGATAGAGGATAGGATACGATAGACGATAGGATAGGATAGAGGATACGATATAGGATTTAATAGGATAGAGGATAGGATAGGATAGAGGATCCGATATAGGATTTAATAGGATAGAGGATAGGATACGATAAAGGATAGGATAGGATAGAGGATAGGATAGGATAGAGAATAGGATATAGGATTGGATAGGATATCGGATAGGATAGGATAGAGGATAGGATAGGATAGAGAATAGGATATAGGATTGGATAGGATAGAGGATAGGATAGGATAGAGGATTGGATAGGATAGGGGATAGGATACGATAGAGGATAGGATAGGATAGAGGATAGGATAGGATAGAGGATGGGATAGGATAGAGGATAGGATAGGATAGAGGATAGGATAGGATAGAGGATAGGATAGGATAGAGGATAGGATAGGATAGAGGATAGGATAGGATAGAGGATAGGATAGGATAGAGGATAGGATAGGATAGAGGAAAGTATAGGATAGAGGATAGGATAGGATAGAGGATGGGATAGGATAGAGGATAATATAGGATAGAGGATAATATAGGATAGAGGATAGGATAGGATAGAGGATAGGATAGGATAGAGGATAGGATAGGATAGAGGATAGGATAGGATTGAGGATAGGATAGGATAGAGGATAGGATAGGATAGAGGATAGGATAGGATAGAGGATGGGATAGGATAGAGGATGGGATAGGATAGAGGATAGGATAGGATAGAGGATAGGATAGGATAGAGGATAGGATAGGATAGAGAATAGGATAGGATAGAGGATAGGATAGGATAGAGGATAGGATAGGATAGAGGATAGGATAGGATAGAGGATGGGATAGGATAGAGGATAGGATAGGATAGACGATAGGATAGGATAGAGGATAGGATAGGATAGAGGATAGGATAGGATAGAGGATTGGATAGGATAGAGGATAGGATAGGATAGAGGATAGGATAGGATAGAGGATAGGATAGGATAGAGGATACGATATAGGATTTAATAGGATAGAGGATAGGATACGATAGAGGATACGATAGGATAGAGGATAGGATAGGATAGAGAATAGGATAGGATAGAGGAAAGGATAGGATAGAGGATAGGATAGGATAGAGGATAGGATAGGATAGAGGATGGGATAGGATAGAGGATGGGATAGGATAGAGGATAATATAGGATAGAGGATAGGATAGGATAGAGGATAGGATAGGATAGAGGATAGGATAGGATAGAGGATAGGATACGATAGAGTATAGGATAGGATAGAGGATACGATATAGGATTTAATAGGATAGACGATAGGATACGATAGAGGATAGGATAGGATAGAGGATAGGATAGGATAGAGAATAGGATATAGGATTGGATAGGATAGCGGATAGGATAGGATAGAGGATAGGATAGGATAGAGGATAGGATAGGATAGAGGATAGGATAGGATAGAGGATCCGATATAGGATTTAATAGGATAGAGGATAGGATACGATAAAGGATAGGATAGGATAGAGGATAGGATAGGATAGAGAATAGGATATAGGATTGGATAGGATAGCGGATAGGATAGGATAGAGGATTGGATAGGATAGGTGATAGGATACGATAGAGGATAGGATAGGATAGAGAATAGGATATAGGATTGGATAGGATAGAGGATAGGATAGGATAGAGGATAGGATATGATACAGGATAGGATAGGATAGAGGATAGGATAGGATAGAGGATAGGATAGGATACAGGATAGGATAGGATAGAGGATAGGATATGATAGAGGATAGGATAGGATAGAGGATAGGATAGGATAGAGAATAGGATGGGATAGAGGATAGGATAGGATAGAGGATAGGATAGGATAGAGGATAGGATAGGATAGAGGATGGGATAGGATAGAGGATAGGATAGGATAGAGGATAGGATAGGATAGAGGATAGGATAGGATAGAGGATAGGATAGGATAGAGGATAGGATAGGATAGAGGATAGGATAGGATAGAGGATACGATATAGGATTTATTAGGATAGAGGATAGGATACGATAGAGGATACGATAGGATAGAGGATAGGATAGGATAGAGAATAGGATAGGATAGAGCAAAGGATAGGATAGAGGATAGGATAGGATAGAGGATAGGATAGGATAGAGGATGGGATAGGATAGAGGATAATATAGGATAGAGGATAGGATAGGATAGAGGATGGGATAGGATAGAGGATAATATAGGATAGAGGATAGGATATAGGATTTAATAGGATAGAGGATAGGATATAGGATTTAATAGGATAGAGTATAGGATACGATAAAGGATAGGATAGGATAGAGGATAGGATATAGGATTGGATAGGATAGCGGATAGGATAGGATAGGGGATTGGATAGGATAGAGAATAGGATATAGGATTGGATAGGATAGAGGATAGAATAGGATAGAGGATAGGATAGGATAGAGGATAGGATAGGATAGAGAATAGGATAGGATAGAGGATAGGATAGGATAGAGGATACGATATAGGATTTAATACTATAGAGTATAGGATACGATAGAGGATAGGATACGATAGAGGATAGGATATGATAGAGGATAGGATAGGATAGAGGATAGGATAGGATAGAGGATAGGATAGGATAGAGGATTGGATAGGATAGGGGATAGGATACGATAGAGGATAGGATAGGATAGAGAATAGGATAGAGGATAGGATAGGATAGAGGATAGGATAGGATAGAGGATAGGATAGGATAGAGGATAGGATAGGATAGAGGATCCGATATAGGATTTAATAGGATAGAGGATAGGATACGATAAAGGATAGGATAGGATAGAGGATAGGATAGGATAGAGGATGGGATAGGATAGAGGATAGGATAGGATAGAGAATAGGATGGGATAGAGGATAGGATAGGATAGAGGATAGGATAGGATAGAGGATAGGATAGGATAGAGGATGGGATAGGATAGAGGATAGGATAGGATAGAGGATAGGATAGGATAGAGGATAGGATAGGGTAGAGGATAGGATAGGATAGAGGATAGGATAGGATAGAGGATAGGATAGGATAGAGGATACGATATAGGATTTATTAGGATAGAGGATAGGATACGATAGAGGATACGATAGGATAGAGGATAGGATAGGATAGAGAATAGGATAGGATAGAGGAAAGGATAGGATAGAGGATAGGATAGGATAGAGGATAGGATAGGATAGAGAATAGGATAGGATAGAGGAAAGGATAGGATAGAGGATAGGATAGGATAGAGGATAGGATAGGATAGAGGATGGGATAGGATAGAGGATCCGATATAGGATTTATTAGGATAGAGGATAGGATACGATAGAGGATACGATAGGATAGAGGATAGGATAGGATAGAGAATAGGATAGGATAGAGGAAAGGATAGGATAGAGGATAGGATAGGATAGAGGATAGGATAGGATAGAGGATGGGATAGGATAGAGGATAATATAGGATAGAGGATAGGATAGGATAGAGGATGGGATAGGATAGAGGATAATATAGGATAGAGGATAGGATATAGGATTTAATAGGATAGAGGATAGGATACGATAAAGGATAGGAAAGGATAGAGGATAGGATATAGGATTGGATAGGATAGCGGATAGGATAGGATAGGGGATTGGATAGGATAGAGAATAGGATATAGGATTGGATAGGATAGAGGATAGAATAGGATAGAGGATAGGATAGGATAGAGGATAGGATAGGATAGAGGATAGGATACGATAGAGGATAGGATATGATAGAGGATAGGATAGGATAGAGGATAGGATAGGATAGAGGATAGGATACGATAGAGGATAGGATACGATAGAGGATAGGATATGATAGAGGATAGGATAGGATAGAGGATAGGATAGGATAGAGGATAGGATACGATAGAGGATAGGATATGATAGAGGATAGGATAGGATAGAGGATAGGATAGGATAGGATAGAGGATAGGATAGGATAGAGGATAGGATTGGATAGAGGATAATATAGGATAGAGGATAGGATAGGATAGAGGATGGGATAGGATAGAGGATAATATAGGATAGAGGATAGGATAGGATAGAGGATAGGATAGGATAGAGGATAGGATACGATAGAGGATAGGATAGGATAGAGGATCCGATATAGGATTTAATAGGATAGAGGATAGGATACGATAAAGGATAGGATAGGATAGAGGATAGGATAGGATAGAGAATAGGATATAGGATTGGATAGGATAGCGGATAGGATAGGATAGAGGATTGGATAGGATAGGTGATAGGATACGATAGAGGATAGGATAGGATAGAGAATAGGATATAGGATTGGATAGGATAGAGGATAGGATAGGATAGAGGATAGGATATGATACAGGATAGGATAGGATAGAGGATAGGATAGGATAGAGGATAGGATAGGATACAGGATAGGATAGGATAGAGGATAGGATATGATAGAGGATAGGATAGGATAGAGGATAGGATAGGATAGAGGATAGGATAGGATAGAGGATGGGATAGGATAGAGGATAGGATAGGATAGAGGATAGGATAGGATAGAGGATAGGATAGGATAGAGGATAGGATAGGATAGAGGATAGGATAGGATAGAGGATAGGATAGGATAGAGGATACGATATAGGATTTATTAGGATAGAGGATAGGATACGATAGAGGATACGATAGGATAGAGGATAGGATAGGATAGAGAATAGGATAGGATAGAGCAAAGGATAGGATAGAGGATAGGATAGGATAGAGGATAGGATAGGATAGAGGATGGGATAGGATAGAGGATAATATAGGATAGAGGATAGGATAGGATAGAGGATGGGATAGGATAGAGGATAATATAGGATAGAGGATAGGATATAGGATTTAATAGGATAGAGGATAGGATATAGGATTTAATAGGATAGAGTATAGGATACGATAAAGGATAGGATAGGATAGAGGATAGGATATAGGATTGGATAGGATAGCGGATAGGATAGGATAGGGGATTGGATAGGATAGAGAATAGGATATAGGATTGGATAGGATAGAGGATAGAATAGGATAGAGGATAGGATAGGATAGAGGATAGGATAGGATAGAGAATAGGATAGGATAGAGGATAGGATAGGATAGAGGATACGATATAGGATTTAATACTATAGAGTATAGGATACGATAGAGGATAGGATACGATAGAGGATAGGATATGATAGAGGATAGGATAGGATAGAGGAGAGGATAGGATAGAGGATAGGATAGGATAGAGGATAGGATAGGATAGAGGATAGGATACGATAGAGGATAGGATAGGATAGAGGATACGATATAGGATTTAATAGGATAGAGGATAGGATAGGATAGATGATTGGATAGGATAGAGGATCCGATATAGGATTTAATAGGATATAGGATTTAATAGGATAGAGGATAGGATAGGATAGATGATTGGATAGGATAGAGGATCCGATATAGGATTTAATAGGATAGAGGATAGGATACGATAAAGGATAGGATAGGATAGAGGATAGGATAGGATAGAGAATAGGATATAGGATTGGATAGGATAGCGGATAGGATAGGATAGAGGATTGGATAGGATAGGGGATAGGATACGATAGAGGATAGGATAGGATAGAGAATAGGATATAGGATTGGATAGGATAGAGGATAGAATAGGATAGAGGATAGGATAGGATAGAGGATAGGATAGGATAGAGGATAGGATAGGATAGAGGATAGGATAGGATAGAGGATCCGATATAGGATTTAATAGGATAGAGGATAGGATACGATAAAGGATAGGATAGGATAGAGGATAGGATAGGATAGAGGATGGGATAGGATAGAGGATAGGATAGGATAGAGAATAGGATGGGATAGAGGATAGGATAGGATAGAGGATAGGATAGGATAGAGGATAGGATAGGATAGAGGATGGGATAGGATAGAGGATAGGATAGGATAGAGGATAGGATAGGATAGAGGATAGGATAGGGTAGAGGATAGGATAGGATAGAGGATAGGATAGGATAGAGGATAGGATAGGATAGAGGATACGATATAGGATTTATTAGGATAGAGGATAGGATACGATAGAGGATACGATAGGATAGAGGATAGGATAGGATAGAGAATAGGATAGGATAGAGGAAAGGATAGGATAGAGGATAGGATAGGATAGAGGATAGGATAGGATAGAGGATGGGATAGGATAGAGGATCCGATATAGGATTTATTAGGATAGAGGATAGGATACCATAGAGGATACGATAGGATAGAGGATAGGATAGGATAGAGAATAGGATAGGATAGAGGAAAGGATAGGATAGAGGATAGGATAGGATAGAGGATAGGATAGGATAGAGGATGGGATAGGATAGAGGATAATATAGGATAGAGGATAGGATAGGATAGAGGATGGGATAGGATAGAGGATAATATAGGATAGAGGATAGGATATAGGATTTAATAGGATAGAGGATAGGATACGATAAAGGATAGGAAAGGATAGAGGATAATATAGGATAGAGGATAGGATAGGATAGAGGATGGGATAGGATAGAGGATAATATAGGATAGAGGATAGGATATAGGATTTAATAGGATAGAGGATAGGATAGGATAGAGGATGGGATAGGATAGAGGATAATATAGGATAGAGGATAGGATAGGATAGAGGATGGGATAGGATAGAGGATAATATAGGATAGAGGATAGGATATAGGATTTAATAGGATAGAGGATAGGATAGGATAGAGGATGGGATAGGATAGAGGATAATATAGGATAGAGGATAGGATAGGATAGAGGATGGGATAGGATAGAGGATAATATAGGATAGAGGATGGGATAGGATAGAGGATAATATAGGATAGAGGATAGGATAGGATAGAGGATGGGATAGGATAGAGGATAATATAGGATAGAGGATAGGATATAGGATTTAATAGGATAGAGGATAGGATACGATAAAGGATAGGATAGAGGATAGGATAGGATAGAGGATGGGAAGGATAGAGGATAGGATACGATAGAGGATAAGGATAGGATAGAGGATAGGATAGGATAGAGGATAGGATATGATAGAGGATACGATATAGGATTTAATAGGATAGAGGATAGGATAGGATAGAGGATAGGATAGGATAGAGGATGGGATAGGATAGAGGATAATATAGGATAGAGGATAGGATAGGATGGAGGATAGGATACGATAGAGGATAGGATAGGATAGAGGATATGATACGATAGAGGATAGGATAGGATAGAGGATACGATATAGGATTTAATACTATAGAGTATAGGATACGATAGAGGATAGGATACGATAGAGGATAGGATATGATAGAGGATAGGATAGGATAGAGGATAGGATAGGATAGGATAGAGGATAGGATAGGATAGAGGATAGGATAGGATAGAGGATAATATAGGATAGAGGATAGGATAGGATAGAGGATGGGATAGGATAGAGGATAATATAGGATAGAGGATAGGATATAGGATTTAATAGGATAGAGGATAGGATACGATAGAGGATAGGATAGGATAGAGGATAGGATATAGGATAGGATAGGATAGAGGATAGGATAAGATAGAGGATAGGATAGGATAGAGGATGGGATAGGATAGAGGATAGGATAGGATAGAGGATAGGATTGGATAGAGGATAGGATAGGATAGAGGATAGGATAGGATAGAGGATAGGATAGGATAGAGGATAGGATAGGATAGAGGATAGGATAGGATAGAGGATGGGATAGGATAGAGGATAATATAGGATAGAGGATAGGATAGGATGGAGGATAGGATACGATAGAGGATAGGATAGGATAGAGGATATGATACGATAGAGGATAGGATAGGATAGAGGATACGATATAGGATTTAATACTATAGAGTATAGGATACGATAGAGGATAGGATACGATAGAGGATAAGGATAGGATAGAGGATAGGATAGGATAGAGGATAGGATATGATAGAGGATACGATATAGGATTTAATAGGATAGAGGATAGGATAGGATAGAGGATAGGATAGGATAGAGGATGGGATAGGATAGAGGATAATATAGGATAGAGGATAGGATAGGATGGAGGATAGGATACGATAGAGGATAGGATAGGATAGAGGATATGATACGATAGAGGATAGGATAGGATAGAGGATACGATATAGGATTTAATACTATAGAGTATAGGATACGATAGAGGATAGGATACGATAGAGGATAGGATATGATAGAGGATAGGATAGGATAGAGGATAGGATAGGATAGGATAGAGGATAGGATAGGATAGAGGATAGGATAGGATAGAGGATAATATAGGATAGAGGATAGGATAGGATAGAGGATGGGATAGGATAGAGGATAATATAGGATAGAGGATAGGATATAGGATTTAATAGGATAGAGGATAGGATACGATAGAGGATAGGATAGGATAGAGGATAGGATATAGGATAGGATAGGATAGAGGATAGGATAAGATAGAGGATAGGATAGGATAGAGGATGGGATAGGATAGAGGATAGGATAGGATAGAGGATAGGATTGGATAGAGGATAGGATAGGATAGAGGATAGGATAGGATAGAGGATAGGATAGGATAGAGGATAGGATAGGATAGAGGATAGGATAGGATAGAGGATGGGATAGGATAGAGGATAATATAGGATAGAGGATAGGATAGGATGGAGGATAGGATACGATAGAGGATAGGATAGGATAGAGGATATGATACTATAGAGGATAGGATAGGATAGAGGATACGATATAGGATTTAATACTATAGAGTATAGGATACGATAGAGGATAGGATACGATAGAGGATAGGATAGGATAGAGGATACGATATAGGATTTAATAGGATAGAGGATAGGATAGGATACATGATAGGATAGGATAGAGGATCCGATATAGGATTTAATAGGATAGAGGATAGGATACGATAAAGGATAGGATAGGATAGAGGATAGGATAGGATAGAGAATAGGATATAGGATTGGATAGGAGAGCGGATAGGATAGGATAGAGGATTGGATAGGATAGGGGATAGGATACGATAGAGGATAGGATAGGATAGAGAATAGGATATAGGATTGGATAGGATAGAGGATAGAATAGGATAGAGGATAGGATAGGATAGAGGATAGGATAGGATAGAGGATAGGATAGGATAGAGGATAGGATAGGATAGAGGATCCGATATAGGATTTAATAGGATAGAGGATAGGATACGATAAAGGATAGGATAGGATAGAGGATAGGATAGGATAGAGGATGGGATAGGATAGAGGATAATATAGGATAGAGGATAGGATAGGATAGAGGATGGGATAGGATAGAGGATAATATAGGATAGAGGATAGGATATAGGATTTAATAGGATAGAGGATAGGATACGATAAAGGATAGGATAGGATAGAGGATAGGATATAGGATAGGATAGGATAGAGGATAGGATAGGATAGAGGATATGATAGGATAGAGGATGGGATAGGATAGAGGATAGGATAGGATAGAGGATAGGATAGGATAGAGGATAGGATAGGATAGAGGATAGGATAGGATAGAGGATAGGATAGGATAGAGGATAGGATAGGATAGAGGATACGATATAGGATTTAATAGGATAGAGGATAGGATACGATAGAGGATACGATAGGATAGAGGATAGGATAGGATAGAGAATAGGATAGGATAGAGGAAAGGATAGGATAGAGGATAGGATAGGATAGAGGATAGGATAGGATAGAGGATGGGATAGGATAGAGGAGAATATAGGATAGAGGATAGGATAGGATAGAGGATATGATACGATAAAGGATAGGATAGGATAGAGGATACGATATAGGATTTAATAGGATAGAGTATAGGATACGATAGAGGATAGGATACGATAGAGGATAGGATGTGATAGAGGATAGGATAGGATAGAGGATAGGATAGGATAGAGGATAGGATAGGATAGAGGATAGGATAGGATAGAGGATGGGATAGGATAGAGGATAATATAGGATAGAGGATAGGATAGGATAGAGGATATGATACGATAAAGGATAGGATAGGATAGAGGATACGATATAGGATTTAATAGGATAGAGTATAGGATACGATAGAGGATAGGATAGGATAGAGGATAGGATAGGATAGAGGATAGGATAGGATAGAGGATAGGATACGATAGAGGATAGGATAGGATAGAGGATCCGATATAGGATTTAATAGGATAGAGGATAGGATAGGATAGAGGATCCGATATAGGATTTAATAGGATAGAGGATAGGATACGATAAAGGATAGGATAGGATAGAGGATAGGATAGGATAGAGAATAGGATATAGGATTGGATAGGATAGCGGATAGGATAGGATAGAGGATAGGATAGGATAGAGAATAGGATATAGGATTAGATAGGATAGCGGATAGGATAGGATAGAGGATTGGATAGGATAGGGGATAGGATACGATAGAGGATAGGATAGGATAGAGAATAGGATATAGGATTGGATAGGATAGAGGATAGAATAGGATAGAGGATAGGATAGGATAGAGGATAGGATATGATACAGGATAGGATAGGATAGAGGATAGGATAGGATAGAGGATAGGATAGGATACAGGATAGGATAGGATAGAGGATAGGACATGATAGAGGATAGGATAGGATAGAGGATAGGATAGGATAGAGAATAGGATGGGATAGAGGATAGGATAGGATAGAGGATAGGATAGGATAGAGGATAGGATAGGATAGAGGATGGGATAGGATAGAGGATAGGATAGGACAGAGGATAGGGTAGGATAGATGATAGGATAGGATAGAGGATAGGATAGGATAGAGGATAGGATAGGATAGAGGATAGGATAGGATAGAGGATAGGACAGGATAGAGAATAGGATAGGATAGAGGAAAGTATAGGATAGAGGATAGGATAGGATAGAGGATAGGATAGGATAGAGGATGGGATAGGATAGAGGATAGGATAGGATAGAGGATGGGATAGGATAGAGGATACGATATAGGATTTAATAGGATAGAGGATAGGATACGATAGAGGATACGATAGGATAGAGGATAGGATAGGATAGAGAATAGGATAGGATAGAGGAAAGGATAGGATAGAGGATAGGATAGGATAGAGGATAGAGATAGGATAGGATAGAGGATGGTATAGGATAGAGGATAGGATAGGATAGAGGATGGGGATAGGATAGAGGATAATTTTGGATAGGATAGGATAGGATAGAGGATAGGATAGGATAGAGGATAGGATACGATAGAGGATAGGATAGGATAGAGGATCCGATATAGGATTTAATAGGATAGAGGATAGGATACGATAAAGGATAGGATAGGATAGAGGATAGGATAGGATAGAGAATAGGATATAGGATTGGATAGGATAGCGGATAGGATAGGATAGAGGATTGGATAGGATAGGGGATAGGATAGGATAGAGGATAGGATAGGATAGAGAATAGGATATAGGATTGGATAGGATAGAGGATAGAATAGGATAGAGGATAGGATAGGATAGAGGATAGGATAGGATACAGGATAGGATAGGATAGAGGATAGGATATGATAGAGGATAGGATAGGATAGAGGATAGGATAGGATAGAGAATAGGATGGGATAGAGGATAGGATAGGATAGAGGATAGGATAGGATAGAGGATAGGATAGGATAGAGGATGGGATAGGATAGAGGATAGGATAGGATAGAGGATAGGATAGGATAGAGGATAGGATAGGATAGAGGATAGGATAGGATAGAGGATAGGATAGGATAGAGGATAGGATAGGATAGAGGATAGGATAGGATAGAGGATACGATATAGGATTTAATAGGATAGAGGATAGGATACGATAGAGGATACGATAGGATAGAGGATAGGATAGGATAGAGAATAGGATAGGATAGAGGAAAGGATAGGATAGAGGATAGGATAGGATAGAGGATAGGATAGGATAGAGGATGGGATAGGATAGAGGATAATATAGGATAGAGGATAGGATAGGATAGAGGATGGGATAGGATAGAGGATAATATAGGATAGAGGATAGGATATAGGATTTAATAGGATAGAGGATAGGATACGATAAAGGATAGGATAGGATAGAGGATAGGATATAGGATTGGATAGGATAGCGGATAGGATAGGATAGGGGATTGGATAGGATAGAGAATAGGATATAGGATTGGATAGGATAGAGGATAGAATAGGATAGAGGATAGGATAGGATAGAGGATAGGCTATGATACAGGATAGGATAGGATAGAGGATAGGATAGGATAGAGGATAGGATAGGATACAGGATAGGATAGGATAGAGGATAGGATATGATAGAGGATAGGATAGGATAGAGGATAGGATAGGATAGAGAATAGGATAGGATAGAGGATAGGATAGGATAGAGGATAGGATAGGATAGAGGATAGGATAGGATAGAGGATGGGAAAGGATAGAGGATATGATACGATAGAGGATAAGGATAGGATAGAGGATAGGATAGGATAGAGGATAGGATATGATAGAGGATACGATATAGGATTTAATAGGATAGAGGATAGGATAGGATAGAGGATAGGATAGGATAGAGGATAGGATAGGATAGAGGATGGGATAGGATAGAGGATAATATAGGATAGAGGATAGGATAGGATGGAGGATAGGATACGATAGAGGATAGGATAGGATAGAGGATATGATACGATAGAGGATAGGATAGGATAGAGGATACGATATAGGATTTAATACTATAGAGTATAGGATACGATAGAGGATAGGATACTA
Organism: Halictus rubicundus; assembly: GCF_050948215.1. Classification (NCBI taxonomy): domain Eukaryota; kingdom Metazoa; phylum Arthropoda; class Insecta; order Hymenoptera; family Halictidae; genus Halictus; species Halictus rubicundus. The sequence goes on from NW_027488916.1 coordinate 19,431, forward strand.
TAGACGATAGGATAGGGGATTGGATAGGATAGAGGATAGGATAGGATTGAGGATATGATAGGTTAGCGGCTCGGATATTATAGAGGGTAGGATATAATACAGGATATAATAGGATAGATGATATTATAGGATAGAGGACGGGATAGGATAGAGGATACGATCTTATGGAGGATAGGATAGGATGGAGGAAAGTATAGTGTAGTGGAAAGGATAGGATAGAGGATAGGATATAGGATTGGATAGGATAGAGGATAGGAGGCGAAAGAGGATAGGATTGGATAGAGAATAGGATAGAGGATAGGATAGAGGATTGGATAGGATAGAGGATATTATAGGATAGAGGATAGGATAGAATAGTGGATAGGATAGGATGAAGTATAGGATAGAATTGAGGATAGGATAGGATAGAGGATAGGATAGGGTAGAGGATAGGATAGGATAGAGGATAGGATAGGATAGAGGATAGGATATGATAGGGAATAGGATAGGATAGAGGACAGGATAGGATAGAGGATAGGATTGGATAGAGGATAGGACAGGGTAGAGGATAGGATAGGATAGAGGATAGGATAGGATAGAGGATAGAGGATAGGATAGAGGATAGGATAGAGGATTGGATAGGGTAGGATAGAGGATAGGATAGGATAGGATAGAGGATAGGATAGGATGGAGGATAGGATAGGATGGAAGATATGATAGGATAGAGAATAGGATAGGATAGAGGATAGGAAAGGATAGAGGATAGGATAGGATTGAGGCTAGGATAGGATAGTGGATAGGATAGGATAGAGTATGGAATAGGATAGAGGATAGGAGAGGATACAGGATAGGATAGGATTGAGGATAGGATAGTATAGAGGATAGTACAGGATAGAGGATACGATAGAGAATAGGATAGGATACAGGATAGGATAGGATAGAGGATAGGATAGGATAGAGGATAGGATACGATAGAGGATAGGATAGGATAGTGGATAGGATAGGATAGAGGATAGGATAGGGGATTGGATAGGATAGAGGATAGGATAGGATAGAGGATATGATAGGATAGAGGATAGGATAGGATAGAGGATATGATAGGATACAGGATATGATGGGATTGAGGATAGGACGGGATAGAGGAGAGGATAGAGGATTGGATAGGATAGAGGATAGGATACGATAGAGGATAGGATAGGATAGACGATAGGATAGAGAATAGGATAGGATAGAGGATAGGATAGAGGATTGGATAGTATAGGGGATATTGTAGTATAGAGGGTAGGATAGGATAGCGGATAGGATAGGATATAGGATAGGATTGGAAAGAGGATAGGATAGGATAGAGGATAGGATGGGATAGAGGATAGGATAGGATTTTGGGTAGGAAAGGATAGTGGATAGGATGGGATAGAGTAGACGATAGAGGATACGATATGATTCAGGATAGGATAGGATAGAGCAGACGATAGCGGATAGGATGGGGGATTGGATAGGATAGAGGATAGGATAGGATAGAGGATTGACTAGGATAGAGGATAGGATTGGATAGAGGATAGGGTAGGATAGAGGATAGGATAGGATAGAGGATAGGATAGGATAGAGGATAGGATAGAGGATAGAGGATAGGATAGAGGATAGGATAGAGGATTGGACAGGATAGGGGATATTATAGGATAGAGGGTAGGATAGGATAGCGGATAGGATAGGATATAGGATAGGATAGGAAAGAGGATAGGATAGGATAGAGGGTAGGATAGAGGATAGAGGATAGGATAGAGGATAGGATAGAGGACTGGATAGGATAGGGGATATTATAGGATAGAGGGTAGGATAGGATAGGGGATTGGATAGGATAGAGGACAGGAGACGATAGAGGATAGAATAGGATAGAGGATAGGATAGGAATGAGGATAGGATAGGATAGAGGATAGGATAAGATAGAGGATAGGATAGGGGATTGGATAGGATAGAGAATAGGAGACGATAGAGGATATGATAGGGGATTGTATAGGATAGAGGACTGGAGACGATAGATGATAGGACAGGATAGAGGATAGGATAGGATATTATAGAGGATAGGATAGGATAGAGGATAGGATAGGATAGAGGATAGGATAGGATAGAGGATAGGATAGGATAGAGGATAGGATAGGATAGAGGATAGGATAGGATAGAGGATAGGATAGGATAGAGGATAGGATAGGATAGAGGATAGGATAGGATAGAGGATAGGATAGGATAGAGGATAGGATAGGATAGAGAATAGGATAGGATAGAGGATAGGATAGGATAGAGGATTGGAGTGTATAGAGGATAGGATATAGGATTGGATAGGATAGAGGATAGGATACGATAGTGGATAGGACAGAGGATAGGATAGGATAGAGGATAGGATAGAGGATTGGATAGAATAGGTGATATTATAGGATAGAGGGTAGGACAGGATAGCGGATAGGATAGGATATAGGATTGGATAGGATAGAGGATAGGATAGGATAGAGGATAGGATAGAGGATAGGATAGAGGATAGGATAGAGGATAGGATAGAGGATAGGATAGAGGATAGGATAGAGGATAGGATAGGATAGAGAATAGGATAGAGGATAGGATAGGATAGAGGATAGGATAGGATTGAGGATTGGATAGGATAGAGGATAGGATAGGATAGAGGATGGGATAGGATAGAGGATAGGATAGGATAGAGGATAGGATACGATAGAGGATAGGATAGGTGATAGGATAGGATAGAGGATAGGATAGAATACAGGATAGGATAGGATAGCGGATGGGATAGGATATAGGATAGGATAGGATAGAGGATAGGATAGGAATGAGGATAGGATAGGACCGAGGATAGGAGACGATAGAGGATAGTATAGGGGATTGGATAGCATAGAGGATAGGAGACGATAGAGGATATGATAGGGGATTGTATAGGATAGAGGACAGGAGACGATAGAGGATAGGATAGGATAGAGGATAGGATAGGATAGGATAGAGGATAGGATAGGATAGAGGACAGGAGACGATAGAGGATAGGATAGGATAGAGGATAGGATAGGATAGGATAGAGGATAGGATAGGATAGAGGATAGGATAGGATAGAGGATAGGATAGTATAGAGGATAGGATAGGATAGAGGATAGGATAGGATAGAGGACAGTATAGAGGATTGGATAGAATAGGTTATATTATAGGATAGAGGGTAGGACAGGATAGCGGATAGGATAGGATATAAGATTGGATAGGATAGAGGATAGGATAGGATGGAGGATAGGATAGGATAGCGGATAGGAATAGGGTAGAGTATAGAACAGGATAGAGGATAGGATAGGATAGAGGATAGGATAGGAATGAGGATAGGATAGGATAGAGGATAGGATAAGATAGAGGATCGGATAGGATATAGGATTGGATAGGATGGAGGATAGGATAGGATAGAGGATAGGATAGGGGATAGGATAGAGGATTGGATAGGATAGAGGATAGGATAGGATAGAGGATAGGATAGGATAGAGGATAGGATAGGATAGCGGATAGGATAGGATATAGGATTGGGTAGGATGGAGGATAGGATAGGATAGAGGATAGGATAGGATAGAGGACAGGATAGGATAGATGATAGGATAGGATAGGATAGAGGATGGGATAGGATAGAGGATTGGATTAGATAGAGGATAGGATATAGGATTGGATAGGATAGAGGATACGATAGTGGATAGGACAGAGGAAAGGATAGGATAGAGGATAGGATAGAGGATTGGATAAAATAGGTGATATTATAGGATAGAGGGTAGGACAGGATAGCGGATAGGATAGGATATAGGATTGGATAGGATAGAGGATAGGATAGGATGGAGGATAGGATAGGATAGCGGATAGGAATAGGGTAGAGTATAGAACAGGATAGAGGATGGGATAGGATAGAGGATAGGATAGGATAGAGGATAGGATAGGATAGAGGATAGGATAGGATAGAGGATTGGAGTGTATAGAGGATAGGATATAGGATTGGATAGGATAGAGGATAGGATACGATAGTGGATAGGACAGAGGATAGGATAGGATAGAGGATAGTATAGAGGATTGGATAGAATAGGTTATATTATAGGATAGAGGGTAGGACAGGATAGCGGATAGGATAGGATATAGGATTGGATAGGATAGAGGATAGGATAGGATGGAGGACAGGATAGGATAGCGGATAGGAATAGGGTAGAGCATAGAACAGGATAGAGAATAGGATAGGATAGAGGATAGGATAGGAATGAGGATAGGATAGGATAGAGGATAGGATAAGATAGAGAATCGGATAGGATATAGGATTGGATAGGATGGAGGATAGGATAGGATAGAGGATAGGATAGGGGATAGGATAGAGGATTGGATAGGATAGAGGATAGGATAGGATAGAGGATAGGATAGGATAGAGGATAGGATAGGATAGCGGATAGGATAGGATATAGGATTGGATAGGATGGAGGATAGGATAGGATAGAGGATAGGATAGGATAGAGGACAGGATAGGATAGATGATAGGATAGGATAGGATAGAGGATAGGATAGGATAGAGGATGGGATAGGATAGAGGATTGGATTAGATAGAGGATAGGATATAGGATTGGATAGGATAGAGGATAGGATACGATAGTGGATAGGACAGAGGAAAGGATAGGATAGAGGATAGGATAGAGGATAGGATAGGATAGCGGATAGGAATAGGGTAGAGTATAGAACAGGATAGAGGATAGGATAGGATAGAGGATAGGATAGGAATGAGGATAGGATAGGATAGAGGATAGGATAAGATAGAGGATCGGATAGAATATAGAATAGGATAGAGGATAGGATAGGATAGAGGATAGGATAGGATAGAGGATAGGATAGGATAGAGGATTGGAGTGTATAGAGGATAGGATATAGGATTGGATAGGATAGAGGATAGGATACGATAGTGGATAGGACAGAGGATAGGATAGGATAGAGGATAGGATAGAGGATTGGATAGAATAGGTGATATTATAGGATAGAGGGTAGGACAGGATAGCGGATAGGATAGGATATAGGATTTGATAGGATAGAGGATAGGATAGGATAGAGGATAGGATAGAGGATAGGATAGAGGATAGGATAGAGGATAGGATAGAGGATAGGATAGGATATCGGATAGGATAGGATTGAGGATTGGATAGGATAGAGGATAGGATAGGATAGAGGATAGGATAGGATAGAGGATAGGATAGAGGATAGGATAGAGGATAGGATAGAGGATAGGATAGGATAGAGGATAGGATAGGATTGAGGATTGGATAGGATAGAGGATAGGATAGAGGATAGGATAGAGGATAGGATAGAGGATAGGATAGAGGATAGGATAGAGGATAGGATAGAGGATAGGATAGAGGATAGGATAGAGGATAGGATAGAGGATAGGATAGAGGATAGAATAGAGGATAGGATAGAGGATAGGATAGGAATGAGGATAGGATAGGATGGAGGATAGGATAGCATAGCGGATAGGATAGGGTAGAGTATAGAATAGGATAGAGGATAGGATAGGATAGAGGATAGGATAGGAATGAGGATAGGATAGGAATGAGGATAGGATAGGATAGAGGATGGGATAGGATAGAGGATAGGACAGGATAGAGGATAGGATACGATAGAGGATAGGATAGGATAGAGGATAGGATAGAGGATAGGATAGAGGATAGGATAGAGGATAGGATAGAGGATAGGATAGGATAGAGGATAGGATAGGATTGAGGATTGGATAGGATAGAGGATAGGATAGAGGATAGGATAGAGGATAGGATAGAGGATAGGATAGGAATGAGCATAGGATAGGATGGAGGATAGGATAGGATAGCGGATAGGATAGGGTAGAGTATAGAATAGGATAGAGGATAGGATAGGATAGAGGATAGGATAGGATAGAGGATAGGATAGGATAGAGGATAGGATAGGATAGAGGATAGGATAGGATAGAGGATAGGATAGGATAGAGGATAGGATAGGATAGAGGATAGGATAGGATAGAGGATAGGATACGATAGAGGATAGGATAGAGGATACGATAGGATAGAGGATAGGATAGGATTGAGGATAGGATAGGATAGAGGATAGGTAGAGGATAGGATAGAGGATTGAATAGGATAGAGGATAGGATAGGATAGAGGATAGGATAGGATAGAGGATAGGATAGGAATGAGGATAGGATAGGAATGAGGATAGGATAGGATAGAGGATTGGATAGGATAGAGGATAGGATAGGATAGAGGATAGGATAGGATAGAGGATAGGATAGGATAGCGGATGGGATAGGATATAGGATAGGATAGGATAGAGGATAGGATAGGAATGAGGATAGGATAGGACAGAGGATAGGAGACGATAGAGGATAGGATAGGGGATTGGATAGCATAGAGGATAGGAGACGATAGAGGATATGATAGGGGATTGTATAGGATAGAGGACAGGAGACGATAGAGGATAGGATAGGATAGAGGATAGGATAGGATAGCGGATAGAGGATAGGATAGGATAGAGGATAGGATAGGATAGAGGATAGGATAGGATAGAGGATAGGATAGGATAGAGGATAGGATAGGATAGAGGATAGGATAGGATAGAGGATCGGATAGGATAGAGGATAGGATAGGATAGAGGATAGGATAGGATAGCGGATAGGATATGGTAGAGTATAGAATAGGATAGAGGATAGGATAGGATAGCGGATAGGATATGGTAGAGTATAGAATAGGATAGAGGATAGGATAGGATAGAGGATAGGATAGGAATGAGGATAGGATAAGATAGAGGATAGGATAAGATAGAGGATCGGATAGGATCGGATAGAATATAGAATAGGATAGAGGATAGGATAGGATAGAGGATAGGATAGGATAGAGGATAGGATAGGATAGACGATAGGGTAGGATAGAGGATAGGATAGGATAGAGGATAGGATATGACAGAGGATTGGAGTGTATAGAGGATAGGATATAGGATTGGATAGGATAGAGGATAGGATACGATAGTGGATAGGACAGAGGAAAGGATAGGATAGAGGATAGGATAGAGGATTGGATAGAATAGGTGATATTATAGGATAGAGGGTACGACAGGATAGCGGATAGGATAGGATATAGGATTGGATAGGATAGAAGATATGATAGGATGGAGGATAGGATAGGATAGCGGATAGGAATAGGGTAGAGTATAGAACAGGATAGAGGATAGGATAGGATAGAGGATAGGATAGGAATGAGGATAGGATAGGATAGAGGATAGGATAAGATAGAGGATAGGATAGGGGATTGGATAGGATAGAGAATAGGAGACGATAGAGGATATGATAGGGGATTGTATAGGATAGAGGACTGGAGACGATAGATGATAGGACAGGATAGAGGATAGGATAGGATATTATAGAGGATAGGATAGGATAGAGGATTGGAGTGTATAGAGGATAGGATATAGGATTGGATAGGATAGAGGATAGGATACGATAGTGGATAGGACAGAGGAAAGGATAGGATAGAGGATAGGATAGAGGATTGGATAGAATAGGTGATATTATAGGATAGAGGGTACGACAGGATAGCGGATAGGATAGGATATAGGATTGGATAGGATAGAAGATATGATAGGATGGAGGATAGGATAGGATAGAGGATAGGATAGGAATGAGGATAGGATAGGAATGAGGATAGGATAGGATAGAGGATTGGATAGGATAGAGGATAGGATAGGATAGAGGATAGGATAGGATAGAGGGTAGGACAGGATAGCGGATAGGATAGGATATAAGATTGGATAGGATAGAGGATAGGATAGGATGGAGGATAGGATAGGATAGCGGATAGGAATAGGGTAGAGTATAGAACAGGATAGAGGATAGGATAGGATAGAGGATAGGATAGGAATGAGGATAGGATAGGATAGAGGATAGGATAAGATAGAGGATCGGATAGGATATAGGATTGGATAGGATGGAGGATAGGATAGGATAGAGGATAGGATAGGGGATAGGATAGAGGATTGGATAGGATAGAGGATAGGATAGGATAGAGGATAGGATAGGATAGAGGATAGGATAGAGGATAGGATAGGAATGAGGATAGGATAGGATGGAGGATAGGATAGCATAGCGGATAGGATAGGGTAGAGTATAGGATAGAATTGAGGATATAATAGGATAGAGGATAGGATAGGATAGAGGATAGGATAGGATAGATTATAGGGTAGGATAGAGGATAGGATTGGATAGGATAGGATAAGATAGAGGATAAGATTGGGGATTGGATAGGATAGCTGATAGGATAGAGGATAGGATAGAGGATTGGATAGGATAGGATAAGATAGAGGATACGATATAGGATTGGTTAGGATAGAGAATAGGATACGATAGAGGATGGGATAGGATAGAGGATAGGATAGGATAGACGTTAGGATAGGATAGAGGATAGGATAGGATAGAGGATAGGTCGGGATAGAGGATGGGATAGAGGATTGGATAGGATAGAGGATATAATACGATAGAGGATAGGATAGGATAGAGGATAGGATAGGATAGAGGATAGGATAGGGGATTGGATAGGATAGAGGATAGGATAGGATAGAGGATATGATAGGATAGAGGATAGGATAGGATAGAGGATATGATAGGATACAGGATATGATGGGATTGAGGATAGGACAGGATAGAGGAGAGGATAGAGGATTGGATAGGATAGAGGATAGGATACGATAGAGGATAGGATAGGCTAGACGATAGGATAGAGAATAGGATAGGATAGAGGATAGGATAGAGGATTGGATAGTATAGGGGATATTGTAGTATAGAGGGTAGGATAGGATAGCGGATAGGATAGAATAGAGGATAGGATAGGGGATTGAATAGGATAGAGGATAGGATAGGATAGAGGATAGGATAGGATAGAGGATAGGATAGGATAGAGGATATGATAGGACACAGGATATGATAGGATTGAGGATAGGACGGGTTAGAGGAGAGGATAGAGGATTGGATAGGATAGAGGATAGGATAGGATAGACGATAGGATAGAGAATAGGATAGGATAGAGGATAGGCTAGGGTAGAGGATAGGATTGGATAGAGGATAGGATAGGTTAGAGGATAGGATAGGATAGAGGATAGGATAGAGTAGAGGATAGGATAGGATAGAGGATAGGATAGGATAGAGGATAGGATAGAGGATAGGATAGAGGATTGGATAGTATAGGGGATATTATAGTATAGAGGGTAGGATAGGATAGCGGATAGGATAGGATATAGGATAGGATTGGAAAGAGGATAGGATAGCATAGAGGATAGGATGGGATAGAGGATAGGATAGGATTTTGGGTAGGATAGGATAGTGGATAGGATGGGATAGAGCAGACGATAGAGGATACGATATGATTCAGGATAGGATAGGATAGAGCAGACGATAGCGGATTGGATAGGACAGAGCAGACGATAGAGAATACGATATGATTCAGGATAGGATAGGATTGAGCAGACGATAGCGGATAGGATGGGGGATTGGATAGGATAGAGGATAGGATAGGATAGAGGATTGACTAGGATAGAGGATAGGATTGGATAGAGGATAGGATAGGATAGAGGATAGGATAGGATAGAGGATAGGGTAGGATAGAGGATAGGATTGAGGATAGAGGATAGGATAGAGGATAGGATAGAGGATTGGACAGGATAGGGGATATTATAGGATAGAGGGTAGGACAGGATAGCGGATAGGATAGGATATATAATAGGATAGGAAAGAGGATAGGATAGGATAGAGGGTAGGATAGAGGATAGAGGATAGGATAGAGGATAGGATAGAGGACTGGATAGGATAGGGGATATTTTAGGATAGAGGGTAGGATAGGATAGGGGATTGGATAGGATAGAGGATAGGATAGGATAGAGTATAGGATAGGATAGAGGATAGGATAGGATAGAGGATAGGATAGGATAGAGGATAGGATAGAGGATTGGTTAGAGGATTGGATAGGGTAGGGGATATTATAGGATAGAGGGTAGGATAGGATAGCGGATAGGATAGGATATAGGATAGGATAGGAAAGAGGATAGGATAGGATAGAGGGTGGGATGGGATAGAGGATAGGATAGGATAGAGGATAGGATAGAGGATAGGAGACGATAGCGGATAGGATAGGATATAGGATAGGATAGAGAATAGGATAGGATAGAGGACAGGATACAATAGAGGATAGGATAGGATAGAGGATAGGATAGGATAGTGGATAGGATAGGATAGAGGATAGGATAGGATAGGATAGAGGATAGGATAGAGGATAGGATAGAGGATAGGATAGAGGATAGGATAGAGGATAGGATAGAGGATAGGATAGGATAGGATAGAGGATAGGATGGAGGATTGGATAGTATAGAGGATATTATAGGATTGGAGATAGGATAGGATAGCGGATAGGATAGGATAGGATAGAAGATAGGATAGGATAGAGGATAGGATAGGATAGAGGATAGGTCAGGATAGAGGATAGGATAGGATAGGATAGAGGATAGGATAGAGGATAGGATAGAGGATAGGATAGAGGATAGGATAGAGGATTGGATAGGATAGAGGATATTATAGGATAGAGGATACGATAGGATAGTGGATAGGATAGGATGAAGTATAGGATAGAATTGAGGATATAATAGGATAGAGGATAGGATAGGATAGAGGATAGGATAGGATAGATTATAGGGTAGGATAGAGGATAGGATTGGATAGGATAGGATAAGATAGAGGATAAGATTGGGGATTGGATAGGATAGCTGATAGGATAGAGGATAGGATAGAGGATTGGATAGGATAGGATAAGATAGAGGATACGATATAGGATTGGTTAGGATAGAGAATAGGATACGATAGAGGATGGGATAGGATAGAGGATAGGATAGGATAGACGTTAGGATAGGATAGAGGATAGGATAGGATAGAGGATAGGTCGGGATAGAGGATAGGATAGAGGATTGGATAGGATAGAGGATATAATACGATAGAGGACAGGATAGGATAGAGGATAGGATAGGATAGAGGATCGGATAGGGGATTGGATAGGATAGAGGATAGGATAGGATCGGATAGAGGATAGGATAGGGGATTGGATAGGAAAGAGGATAGGATAGGATAGAGGATACGATATGGGATTGGATAGGATAGAGAATAGGATACGATAGAGGATAGGGTAGGATTGGATAGAGAATAGGATAGGATAGAGGATAGGATAGGATAGAGGTTAGGATAGGATAGAGGATAGGATAGGATAGAGGATAGGATAGGATAGAGGATAGGATAGGATAGAGGATAGGATAGGATAGAGGATAGGATAGGATAGAGGATAGGATAGGATAGAGGATAGGATAGGATAGAGGATAGGATAGGATAGAGGATAGGATAGGATAGAGGATAGGATAGGATAGAGGATAGGTTAGGATAGAGGATAGGATAGGATAGAGGATAGGATAGGATAGAGGATAGGATAGGATAGAGGATCGGATAGGATAGAGGATCGGATAGGATAGAGGATAGGATAGGATAGAGGATAGGATAGGATAGAGGATAGGATAGGATAGAGGATAGGATAGGATAGAGGATTGGATAGACGATAGGATAGGATAGATGATAGGATAGGATAGATGATAGGATAGGATAGATGATAGGATAGACGATAGGATAGGATAGAGGATAGGATAGGATAGAGGATAGGATAGGATAGAGGATAAGATAGGATAGAGGATAGGATAGGACAGAGGATACGATAGGGGATTTGATAGGATAGAAGATAGGATAGGATAGAGGATAGGATAGGATAGAGGATAGGATAGGGGATTTGATAGGATAGAGGATAGGATAGGATAGAGGATAGGTTAGGATAGAGGATAGGATAGGATAGAGGATAGGATAGGATAGAGGATAGGATAGGGGATTTGATAGGATAGAGGATAGGATAGGATAGAAGATAGGATAGGATAGAGGATAGGATAGGATAGAGGATAGGATAGACGATAGGATAGGATAGAGGATAGGATAGGATAGAGGATAGGATAGACGATAGAGGACAGGATAGGATAGAGGATTGGATAGGATACAGGAAAGGATCGGATTGAGGATAGATGATAGGATAGGATAGAGGATTGGATAGGATAAAGGATAGGATAGGATAGAGGATAGGATAGGGGATTTGATAGGATAGAGGATAGGATAGGATAGAGGATAGGATAGACGATAGGATAGGATTGAGGATAGATGATAGGATAGGATAGAGGATAGGATCGGATAGAGGATTGGATAGGATAGGATAGAGGATAGGATAGGGGATTTGATAGGATAGAGGATAGGATAGGATAGAAGATAGGATAGGATAGAGGATAAGATAGGATAGAGGATAGGATAGGATAGAGGATAGGATAGGATAGAGGATAGGATAGGATAGAGGATAGGATAGACGATAGGATAGGATAGAGGATAGGATAGGATAGAGGATAGGATAGGATAGAGGATAGGATAGGATAGAGTATAGGATAGGATAGGATAGACGATAGGACAGGATAGAGGATAGGATATAGGATTGAATAGGATAGCGGATAGGATAGGATAGAGGATTGGATAGGATAGGGGATAGGATACGATAGAGGATAGGATAGGATGGGATAGGGGATAGGATAGGATAGAGGATAGGATAGACGATAGGATAGGATAGAGGATAGGATAGGATAGAGGATAGGATAGGATAGAGGATATTATAGGATAGAGGATAGGATAGGATGGAGGATAGGATAGGATAGAGGATAGGATAGACGATAGGATAGGATAGAGGATAGGATAGGATAGAGGATAGGATAGGATAGAGGATAGGATAGAGGATAGGATAGGACAGAGGATAGGATGGGGGATTTGATAGGATAGAGGATAGGATAGGATAGAGGATAGGATAGGATAGAGGATAGGATAGGGGATTTGATAGGATAGAGGATAGGATAGGATAGAAGATAGGATAGGATAGAGGATAGGATAGGATAGAGGATAGGATAGACGATAGGATAGGATAGAGGATAGGATAGGATAGAGGATAGGATAGGATAGAGGACAGGATAGGATAGAGGATTGGATAGGATAGAGGATAAGATAGGATAGAGGATAGGATAGGACAGAGGATAGGATAGGGGATTTGATAGGATAGAGGATAGGATAGGATAGAGGATAGGATAGGATAGAGGATAGGACAGGATGGAGGATAGGATAGGATAGAGGATAGGATAGACGATAGGATAGGATAGAGGAGAGGATAGGATAGAGGATAGGATAGGATAGAGGATAGGATAGGATAGAGGATAGGATAGGATAGAGGATAGGATAGGATAGAGGATAGGATAGGATAGAGGATAGGATAGGATAGAGGATAGGATAGGATAGAGGTTAGGATAGGATAGAGGATAGGATAGGATAGAGGATAGGATAGGATAGAGGATAGGATAGGATAGAGGATAGGATAGGATAGAGGATAGGATAGGATAGAGGATAGGATAGGATAGAGGATAGGATAGGATAGAGGATAGGATAGGATAGAGGATTGGATAGACGATAGGATAGGATAGATGATAGGATAGGATAGAGGATAGGATAGACGATAGGATAGGATAGAGGATAGGATAGGATAGAGGATAGGATAGGATAGAGGATAGGATAGGATAGAGGATAGGATAGGACAGAGGATAGGATGGGGGATTTGATAGGATAGAGGATAGGATAGGATAGAGGATAGGATAGGATAGAGGATAGGATAGGATAGAGGATAGGATAGGGGATTTGATAGGATAGAGGATAGGATAGGATAGAAGATAGGATAGGATAGAGGATAGGATAGGATAGAGGATAGGATAGACGATAGGATAGGATAGAGGATAGGATAGGATAGAGGATAGGATAGGATAGAGGACAGGATAGGATAGAGGATTGGATAGGATAGAGGATAAGATAGGATAGAGGATAGGATAGGACAGAGGATAGGATAGGATAGAGGATAGGATAGGATAGAGGATAGGATAGGATAGAGGATAGGATAGGATAGAGGATAGGATAGGATAGAGGATAGGATAGGATAGAGGATAGGATAGGATAGAGGATAGGATAGGATAGAGGATAGGATAGGATAGAGGATAGGATAGGATAGAGGATAGGATAGGATAGAGGATAGGATAGGATAGAGGATAGGATAGGATAGGATAGAGGATAGGATAGGATAGAGGATAGGATAGGATAGAGGATAGGATAGGATAGAGGATAGGATAGGATAGAGGATAGGATAGGATAGAGGATAGGATAGGATAGAGGATAGGATAGGATAGAGGATAGGATAGGATAGAGGATAGGATAGGATAGAGGATAGGATAGGATAGAGGATAGGATAGGATAGAGGATAGGATAGGATAGAGGATAGGATAGGATAGAGGATAGGATAGGATAGAGGATAGGATAGGATAGAGGATAGGATAGGATAGAGGATAGGATAGGATAGAGGATAGGATAGGATAGAGGATAGGATAGGATAGAGGATAGGATAGGATAGAGGATAGGATAGGATAGAGGATAGGATAGACGATAGGATAGGATAGAGGATAGGATAGGATAGAGGATAGGATAGACGATAGAGGACAGGATAGGATAGAGGATTTAATAGGATACAGGAAAGGATAGGATTGAGGATAGATGATAGGATAGGATAGAGGATAGGATCGGATAGAGGATTGGATAGGATAGGATAGAGGATAGGATAGGGGATTTGATAGGATAGAGGATAGGATAGGATAGAAGATAGGATAGGATAGAGGATAAGATAGGATAGAGGATTGGATAGCATACAGGATAGGATAGGATAGAGGATAGGATAGGGGATTTGATAGGATAGAGGATAGGATAGGATAGAGGATATTATAGGATAGAGGATAGGATAGGATAGAGGATAGGATAGGATAGAGTATAGGATAGGATACGATATACGATAGGATAGGATAGAGGATAGGATAGGATAGAGGATAGGATAGAGGATAGGATAGAGGATAGGATAGGATAGAGAATAGGATAGGATAGAGGATGGGATATGATATAGGATAGGATGGGATAGGGAATAGGATAGGATAGAGGATAGGATAGACGATAGGATAGGATAGAGGATAGGATAGGATAGAGGATAGGATAGGATAGAGGATATTATAGGATAGAGGATAGGATAGGATGGAGGATAGGATAGGATAGAGGATAGGATAGACGATAGGATAGGATAGAGGATAGGATAGGATAGAGGATAGGATAGGATAGAGGATAGGATAGGATAGAGGATAGGATAGGATAGAGGATAGGATAGGATAGAGGATAGGATAGGATAGAGGATAGGATAGGATAGAGGATAGGATAGGATAGAGGATAGGATAGGATAGAGGATAGGATAGGATAGAGGATAGGATAGGATAGAGGATAGGATAGGATAGAGGATAGGATAGGATAGAGGATTGGATAGACGATAGGATAGGATAGATGATAGGATAGGATAGATGATAGGATAGGATAGATGATAGGATAGGATAGATGATAGGATAGACGGTAGGATAGGATAGAGGATAGGATAGGATAGAGGATAGGATAGGATAGAGGATAAGATAGGATAGAGGATAGGATAGGACAGAGGATAGGATAGGATAGAGGATAGGATAGACGATAGGATAGGATAGACGATAGGATAGGATTGAGGATAGATGATAGGATAGGATAGAGGATAGGATCGGATAGAGGATTGGATAGGATAGGATAGAGGATAGGATAGGGATTTGATAGGATAGAGAATAGGATAGGATAGAAGATAGGATAGGATATAGGATAAGATAGGATAGAGGATAGGATAGGATAGAGGATAGGATAGGATAGAGGATAGGATAGGATAGAGGATAGGATAGACGATAGGATAGGATAGAGGATAGGATAGGATAGAGGATAGGATAGGATAGAGGATAGGATAGGATAGAGTATAGGATAGGATAGGATAGACGATAGGATAGGATAGAGGATAGGATAGGATAGAGGATAGGATAGGATAGAGAATAGGATAGGATGGGATAGGGGATAGGATAGGATAGAGGATAGGATAGACGATAGGATAGGATAGAGGATAGGATAGGATAGAGGATAGGATAGGATAGAGGATATTATAGGATAGAGGATAGGATAGGATGGAGGATAGGATGGGATAGAGGATAGGATAGACGATAGGATAGGATAGAGGATAGGATAGGATAGAGGATAGGATAGGATAGAGGATAGGATAGAGGATAGGATAGGACAGAGGATAGGATAGGGGATTTGATAGGATAGAGGATAGGATAGGATAGAGGATAGGATAGGATAGAGGATAGGATAGGATAGAGGATAGGATAGGATAGAGGATAGGATAGGATAGAGGATAGGATAGGATAGAGGATAGGATAGGATAGAGGATAGGATAGGATAGAGGATAGGATAGGATAGAGGATAGGATAGGATAGAGGATAGGATAGGATAGAGGATAGGATAGGATAGAGGATAGGATAGGATAGAGGATAGGATAGGATAGAGGATAGGATAGGATAGAGGATAGGATAGGATAGAGGATAGGATAGGATAGAGGATAGGATAGGATAGAGGATTGGATAGACGATAGGATAGGATAGAGGATAGGATAGGATAGATGATAGGATAGGATAGATGATAGGATAGGATAGAGGATAGGATAGGATAGGGGATTGGATAGACGATAGGATAGGATAGATGATAGGATAGGATAGAGGATAGGATAGACGATAGGATAGGATAGAGGATAGGATAGGATAGAGGATAGGATAGGATAGAGGATAGGATAGGATAGAGGATAGGATAGGACAGAGGATAGGATGGGGGATTTGATAGGATAGAGGATAGGATAGGATAGAGGATAGGATAGGATAGAGGATAGGATAGGATAGAGGATAGGATAGGATAGAGGATAGGATAGGGGATTTGATAGGATAGAGGATAGGATAGGATAGAAGATAGGATAGGATAGAGGATAGGATAGGATAGAGGATAGGATAGACGATAGGATAGGATAGAGGATAGGATAGGATAGAGGATAGGATAGGATAGAGGATAGGATAGGATAGAGGATAGGATAGGATAGGATAGAGGATAGGATAGGATAGAGGATAGGATAGGATAGAGGATAGGATAGGATAGAGGATAGGATAGGATAGAGGATAGGATAGGATAGAGGATAGGATAGGATAGAGGATAGGATAGGATAGAGGATAGGATAGGATAGAGGATAGGATAGGATAGATGATAGGATAAGATAGAGGATAGGATAGGATAGAGGATAGGATAGGATAGAGGATAGGATAGACGATAGGATAGGATAGAGGATAGGATAGGATAGAGGATAGGATAGACGATAGAGGACAGGATAGGATAGAGGATTTAATAGGATACAGGAAAGGATAGGATTGAGGATAGATGATAGGATAGGATAGAGGATAGGATCGGATAGAGGATTGGATAGGATAGGATAGAGGATAGGATAGGGGATTTGATAGGATAGAGGATAGGATAGGATAGAAGATAGGATAGGATAGAGGATAAGATAGGATAGAGGATTGGATAGCATACAGGATAGGATAGGATAGAGGATAGGATAGGGGATTTGATAGGATAGAGGATAGGATAGGATAGAGGATATTATAGGATAGAGGATAGGATAGGATAGAGGATAGGATAGGATAGAGTATAGGATAGGATACGATATACGATAGGATAGGATAGAGGATAGGATAGGATAGAGGATAGGATAGAGGATAGGATAGAGGATAGGATAGGATAGAGAATAGGATAGGATAGAGGATGGGATATGATATAGAATAGGATGGGATAGGGAATAGGATAGGATAGAGGATAGGATAGACGATAGGATAGGATAGAGGATAGGATAGGATAGAGGATAGGATAGGATAGAGGATATTATAGGATAGAGGATAGGATAGGATGGAGGATAGGATAGGATAGAGGATAGGATAGACGATAGGATAGGATAGAGGATAGGATAGGATAGAGGATAGGATAGGATAGAGGATAGGATAGGATAGAGGATAGGATAGGATAGAGGATAGGATAGGATAGAGGATAGGATAGGATAGAGGATAGGATAGGATAGAGGATAGGATAGGATAGAGGATAGGATAGGATAGAGGATAGGATAGGATAGAGGATAGGATAGGATAGAGGATAGGATAGGATAGAGGATTGGATAGACGATAGGATAGGATAGATGATAGGATAGGATAGATGATAGGATAGGATAGATGATAGGATAGGATAGATGATAGGATAGACGGTAGGATAGGATAGAGGATAGGATAGGATAGAGGATAGGATAGGATAGAGGATAAGATAGGATAGAGGATAGGATAGGACAGAGGATAGGATAGGATAGAGGATAGGATAGACGATAGGATAGGATAGACGATAGGATAGGATTGAGGATAGATGATAGGATAGGATAGAGGATAGGATCGGATAGAGGATTGGATAGGATAGGATAGAGGATAGGATAGGGGATTTGATAGGATAGAGAATAGGATAGGATAGAAGATAGGATAGGATAGAGGATAAGATAGGATAGAGGATAGGATAGGATAGAGGATAGGATAGGATAGAGGATAGGATAGGATAGAGGATAAGATAGGATAGAGGATAGGATAGGATAGAGGATAGGATAGGATAGAGGATAGGATAGGATAGAGGATAGGATAGACGATAGGATAGGATAGAGGATAGGATAGGATAGAGGATAGGATAGGATAGAGGATAGGATAGGATAGAGTATAGGATAGGATAGGATAGACGATAGGATAGGATAGAGGATAGGATAGGATAGAGGATAGGATAGGATAGAGAATAGGATAGGATGGGATAGGGGATAGGATAGGATAGAGGATAGGATAGACGATAGGATAGGATAGAGGATAGGATAGGATAGAGGATAGGATAGGATAGAGGATATTATAGGATAGAGGATAGGATAGGATGGAGGATAGGATGGGATAGAGGATAGGATAGACGATAGGATAGGATAGAGGATAGGATAGGATAGAGGATAGGATAGGATAGAGGATAGGATAGAGGATAGGATAGGACAGAGGATAGGATAGGGGATTTGATAGGATAGAGGATAGGATAGGATAGAGGATAGGATAGGATAGAGGATAGGATAGGATAGAGGATAGGATAGGATAGAGGATAGGATAGGATAGAGGATAGGATAGGATAGAGGATAGGATAGGATAGAGGATAGGATAGGATAGAGGATAGGATAGGATAGAGGATAGGATAGGATAGAGGATAGGATAGGATAGAGGATAGGATAGGATAGAGGATAGGATAGGATAGAGGATAGGATAGGATAGAGGATAGGATAGGATAGAGGATAGGATAGGATAGAGGATTGGATAGACGATAGGATAGGATAGAGGATAGGATAGGATAGATGATAGGATAGGATAGATGATAGGATAGGATAGAGGATAGGATAGGATAGGGGATTGGATAGACGATAGGATAGGATAGATGATAGGATAGGATAGAGGATAGGATAGACGATAGGATAGGATAGAGGATAGGATAGGATAGAGGATAGGATAGGATAGAGGATAGGATAGGATAGAGGATAGGATAGGACAGAGGATAGGATGGGGGATTTGATAGGATAGAGGATAGGATAGGATAGAGGATAGGATAGGATAGAGGATAGGATAGGATAGAGGATAGGATAGGGGATTTGATAGGATAGAGGATAGGATAGGATAGAAGATAGGATAGGAT
Organism: Halictus rubicundus; assembly: GCF_050948215.1. Classification (NCBI taxonomy): domain Eukaryota; kingdom Metazoa; phylum Arthropoda; class Insecta; order Hymenoptera; family Halictidae; genus Halictus; species Halictus rubicundus. The sequence continues at coordinate 39,331 of NW_027488916.1, forward strand.
AGAGGATAGGATAGGATAGAGGATAGGATAGACGATAGGATAGGATAGAGGATAGGATAGGATAGAGGATAGGATAGGATAGAGGACAGGATAGGATAGAGGATTGGATAGGATAGAGGATAAGATAGGATAGAGGATAGGATAGGACAGAGGATAGGATAGGGGATTTGATAGGATAGAGGATAGGATAGGATAGAGGATAGGATAGGATAGAGGATAGGACAGGATGGAGGATAGGATAGGATAGAGGATAGGATAGACGATAGGATAGGATAGAGGATAGGATAGGATAGAGGATAGGATAGGATAGAGGATAGGATAGGATAGAGGATAGGATAGGATAGAGGATAGGATAGGATAGAGGATAGAATAGGATAGAGGATAGGATAGGATAGAGGATAGGATAGGATAGAGGATAGGATAGGATAGAGGATAAGATAGGATAGAGGATAGGATAGGACAGAGGATACGATAGGGGATTTGATAGGATAGAGGATAGGATAGGATAGAGGATAGGTTAGGATAGAGGATAGGATAGGATAGAGGATAGGATAGGATAGAGGATAGGATAGGGGATTTGATAGGATAGAGGATAGGATAGGATAGAAGATAGGATAGAGGATAGGATAGACGATAGAGGACAGGATAGGATAGAGGATTGGATAGGATACAGGAAAGGATCGGATTGAGGATAGATGATAGGATAGGATAGAGGATTGGATAGGATACAGAATAGGATAGGATAGAGGATAGGATAGGGGATTTGATAGGATAGAGGATAGGATAGGATAGAGGATAGGATAGACGATAGGATAGGATTGAGGATAGATGATAGGATAGGATAGAGGATAGGATCGGATAGAGGATTGGATAGGATAGGATAGAGGATAGGATAGGGGATTTGATAGGATAGAGAATAGGATAGGATAGAAGATAGGATAGGATAGAGGATAAGATAGGATAGAGGATAGGATAGGATAGAGGATAGGATAGGATAGAGGATAGGATAGACGATAGGATAGGATAGGATAGAGGATAGGATAGGATAGAGGATAGGATAGGATAGAGTATAGGATAGAGTATAGGATAGGATAGGATAGACGATAGGATAGGATAGAGGATAGGATAGGATAGAGGATAGGATAGAGGATAGGATAGAGGATAGGATAGGATAGAGAATAGGATAGGATGGGATAGGGGATAGGATAGGATAGAGGATAGGATAGACGATAGGATAGGATAGAGGATAGGATAGGATAGAGGATAGGATAGGATAGAGGATATTATAGGATAGAGGATAGGATAGGATGGAGGATAGGATGGGATAGAGGATAGGATAGACGATAGGATAGGATAGAGGATAGGATAGGATAGAGGATAGGATAGGATAGAGGATAGGATAGAGGATAGGATAGGACAGAGGATAGGATAGGGGATTTGATAGGATAGAGGATAGGATAGGATAGAGGATAGGATAGGATAGAGGATAGGATAGGATAGAGGATAGGATAGGATAGAGGATAGGATAGGATAGAGGATAGGATAGACGATAGGATAGGATAGAGGATATGATAGGATAGAGGATAGGATAGGATAGAGGACAGGATAGGATAGAGGATTGGATAGGATAGAGGATAAGATAGGATAGAGGATAGGATAGGACAGAGGATAGGATAGGGGATTTGATAGGATAGAGGATAGGATAGGATAGAGGATAGGATAGGATAGAGGATAGGACAGGATGGAGGATAGGATAGGATAGAGGATAGGATAGACGATAGGATAGGATAGAGGATAGGATAGGATAGAGGATAGGATAGGATAGAGGATAGGATAGGATAGAGGATAGGATAGGATAGAGGATAGGATAGGATAGAGGATAGAATAGGATAGAGGATAGGATAGGATAGAGGATAGGATAGACGATAGGATAGGATTGAGGATAGATGATAGGATAGGATAGAGGATAGGATCGGATAGAGGATTGGATAGGATAGGATAGAGGATAGGATAGGGGATTTGATAGGATAGAGAATAGGATAGGATAGAAGATAGGATAGGATAGAGGATAAGATAGGATAGAGGATAGGATAGGATAGAGGATAGGATAGGATAGAGGATAGGATAGGATAGAGGATAGGATAGACGATAGGATAGGATAGAGGATAGGATAGGATAGAGGATAGGATAGGATAGAGGATAGGATAGGATAGAGTATAGGATAGGATAGGATAGACGATAGGATAGGATAGAGGATAGGATAGGATAGAGGATAGGATAGAGGATAGGATAGAGGATAGGATAGGATAGAGAATAGGATAGGATGGGATAGGGGATAGGATAGGATAGAGGATAGGATAGACGATAGGATAGGATAGAGGATAGGATAGGATAGAGGATAGGATAGGATAGAGGATATTATAGGATAGAGGATAGGATAGGATGGAGGATAGGATGGGATAGAGGATAGGATAGACGATAGGATAGGATAGAGGATAGGATAGGATAGAGGATAGGATAGGATAGAGGATAGGATAGAGGATAGGATAGGACAGGGGATAGGATAGGGGATTTGATAGGATAGAGGAAAGGATAGGATAGAGGATAGGATAGGATAGAGGATAGGATAGGATAGAGGATAGGATAGGATAGAGGATAGGATAGGATAGAGGATAGGATAGGATAGAGGATAGGATAGGATAGAGGATAGGATAGGATAGAGGATAGGATAGGATAGAGGATAGGATAGGATAGAGGATAGGATAGGATAGAGGATAGGATAGGATAGAGGATAGGATAGGATAGAGGATAGGATAGGATAGAGGATAGGATAGGATAGAGGATAGGATAGGATAGAGGATAGGATAGGATAGAGGATTGGATAGACGATAGGATAGGATAGAGGATAGGATAGGATAGATGATAGGATAGGATAGATGATAGGATAGGATAGAGGATAGGATAGGATAGAGGATTGGATAGACGATAGGATAGGATAGATGATAGGATAGGATAGAGGATAGGATAGACGATAGGATAGGATAGAGGATAGGATAGGATAGAGGATAGGATAGGATAGAGGATAGGATAGGATAGAGGATAGGATAGGACAGAGGATAGGATGGGGGATTTGATAGGATAGAGGATAGGATAGGATAGAGGATAGGATAGGATAGAGGATAGGATAGGATAGAGGATAGGATAGGGGATTTGATAGGATAGAGGATAGGATAGGATAGAAGATAGGATAGGATAGAGGATAGGATAGGATAGAGGATAGGATAGACGATAGGATAGGATAGAGGATAGGATAGGATAGAGGATAGGATAGGATAGAGGACAGGATAGGATAGAGGATTGGATAGGATAGAGGATAAGATAGGATAGAGGATAGGATAGGACAGAGGATAGGATAGGGGATTTGATAGGATAGAGGATAGGATAGGATAGAGGATAGGATAGGATAGAGGATAGGACAGGATGGAGGATAGGATAGGATAGAGGATAGGATAGACGATAGGATAGGATAGAGGATAGGATAGGATAGAGGATAGGATAGGATAGAGGATAGGATAGGATAGAGGATAGGATAGGATAGAGGATAGGATAGGATAGAGGATAGGATAGGATAGAGGATAGGATAGGATAGAGGATAGGATAGGATAGAGGATAGGATAGGATAGAGGTTAGGATAGGATAGAGGATAGGATAGGATAGAGGATAGGATAGGATAGAGGATAGGATAGGATAGAGGATAGGATAGGATAGAGGATAGGATAGGATAGAGGATTGGATAGACGATAGGATAGGATAGAGGATAGGATAGGATAGATGATAGGATAGGATAGATGATAGGATAGGATAGAGGATAGGATAGGATAGAGGATTGGATAGACGATAGGATAGGATAGATGATAGGATAGGATAGAGGATAGGATAGACGATAGGATAGGATAGAGGATAGGATAGGATAGAGGATAGGATAGGATAGAGGATAGGATAGGATAGAGGATAGGATAGGACAGAGGATAGGATGGGGGATTTGATAGGATAGAGGATAGGATAGGATAGAGGATAGGATAGGATAGAGGATAGGATAGGATAGAGGATAGGATAGGGGATTTGATAGGATAGAGGATAGGATAGGATAGAAGATAGGATAGGATAGAGGATAGGATAGGATAGAGGATAGGATAGACGATAGGATAGGATAGAGGATAGGATAGGATAGAGGATAGGATAGGATAGAGGACAGGATAGGATAGAGGATTGGATAGGATAGAGGATAAGATAGGATAGAGGATAGGATAGGACAGAGGATAGGATAGGGGATTTGATAGGATAGAGGATAGGATAGGATAGAGGATAGGATAGGATAGAGGATAGGACAGGATGGAGGATAGGATAGGATAGAGGATAGGATAGACGATAGGATAGGATAGAGGATAGGATAGGATAGAGGATAGGATAGGATAGAGGATAGGATAGGATAGAGGATAGGATAGGATAGAGGATAGGATAGGATAGAGGATAGAATAGGATAGAGGATAGGATAGGATAGAGGATAGGATAGGATAGAGGATAGGATAGGATAGAGGATAAGATAGGATAGAGGATAGGATAGGATAGAGGATAGGATAGGATAGAGGATAGGATAGGATAGAGGATAGGATAGGATAGAGGATAGGATAGGATAGAGGTTAGGATAGGATAGAGGATAGGATAGGATAGAGGATAGGATAGGATAGAGGATAGGATAGGATAGAGGATAGGATAGGATAGAGGATAGGATAGGATAGAGGATTGGATAGACGATAGGATAGGATAGAGGATAGGATAGGATAGATGATAGGATAGGATAGATGATAGGATAGGATAGAGGATAGGATAGGATAGAGGATTGGATAGACGATAGGATAGGATAGATGATAGGATAGGATAGAGGATAGGATAGACGATAGGATAGGATAGAGGATAGGATAGGATAGAGGATAGGATAGGATAGAGGATAGGGTAGGATAGAGGATAGGATAGGACAGAGGATAGGATGGGGGATTTGATAGGATAGAGGATAGGATAGGATAGAGGATAGGATAGGATAGAGGATAGGATAGGATAGAGGATAGGATAGGGGAGTTGATAGGATAGAGGATAGGATAGGATAGAAGATAGGATAGGATAGAGGATAGGATAGGATAGAGGATAGGATAGACGATAGGATAGGATAGAGGATAGGATAGGATAGAGGATAGGATAGGATAGAGGACAGGATAGGATAGAGGATTGGATAGGATAGAGGATAAGATAGGATAGAGGATAGGATAGGACAGAGGATAGGATAGGGGATTTGATAGGATAGAGGATAGGATAGGATAGAGGATAGGATAGGATAGAGGATAGGACAGGATGGAGGATAGGATAGGATAGAGGATAGGATAGACGATAGGATAGGATAGAGGATAGGATAGGATAGAGGATAGGATAGGATAGAGGATAGGATAGGATAGAGGATAGGATAGGATAGAGGATAGGATAGGATAGAGGATAGGATAGGATAGAGGATAGAATAGGATAGAGGATAGGATAGGATAGAGGATAGGATAGGATAGAGGATAGGATAGGATAGAGGATAAGATAGGATAGAGGATAGGATAGGACAGAGGATACGATAGGGGATTTGATAGGATAGAGGATAGGATAGGATAGAGGATAGGTTAGGATAGAGGATAGGATAGGATAGAGGATAGGATAGGATAGAGGATAGGATAGGGGATTTGATAGGATAGAGGATAGGATAGGATAGAAGATAGGATAGGATAGAGGATAGGATAGGATAGAGGCTAGGATAGACGATAGGATAGGATAGAGGATAGGATAGGATAGAGGATAGGATAGGATAGAGGATAGAATAGGATAGAGGATAGGATAGGATAGAGGATAGGATAGGATAGAGGATAGGATAGGATAGAGGATAAGATAGGATAGAGGATAGGATAGGACAGAGGATACGATAGGGGATTTGATAGGATAGAGGATAGGATAGGATAGAGGATAGGTTAGGATAGAGGATAGGATAGGATAGAGGATAGGATAGGATAGAGGATAGGATAGGGGATTTGATAGGATAGAGGATTGGATAGGATAGAAGATAGGATAGGATAGAGGATAGGATAGGATAGAGGATAGGATAGACGATAGGATAGGATAGAGGATAGGATAGGATAGAGGATAGGATAGACGATAGAGGACAGGATAGGATAGAGGATTGGATAGGATACAGGAAAGGATCGGATTGAGGATAGATGATAGGATAGGATAGAGGATTGGATAGGATACAGAATAGGATAGGATAGAGGATAGGATAGGGGATTTGATAGGATAGAGGATAGGATAGGATAGAGGATAGGATAGACGATAGGATAGGATTGAGGATAGATGATAGGATAGGATAGAGGATAGGATCGGATAGAGGATTGGATAGGATAGGATAGAGGATAGGATAGGGGATTTGATAGGATAGAGAATAGGATAGGATAGAAGATAGGATAGGATAGAGGATAAGATAGGATAGAGGATAGGATAGGATAGAGGATAGGATAGGATAGAGGATAGGATAGGATAGAGGATAGGATAGACGATAGGATAGGATAGAGGATAGGATAGGATAGAGGATAGGATAGGATAGAGGATAGGATAGGATAGAGTATAGGATAGGATAGGATAGACGATAGGATAGGATAGAGGATAGGATAGGATAGAGGATAGGATAGAGGATAGGATAGAGGATAGGATAGGATAGAGAATAGGATAGGATGGGATAGGGGATAGGATAGGATAGAGGATAGGATAGACGATAGGATAGGATAGAGGATAGGATAGGATAGAGGATAGGATAGGATAGAGGATATTATAGGATAGAGGATAGGATAGGATAGAGGATAGGATAGGGGATTTGATAGGATAGAGGAAAGGATAGGATAGAGGATAGGATAGGATAGAGGATAGGATAGGATAGAGGATAGGATAGGATAGAGGATAGGATAGGATAGAGGATAGGATAGGATAGAGGATAGGATAGGATAGAGGATAGGATAGGATAGAGGATAGGATAGGATAGAGGATAGGATAGGATAGAGGATAGGATAGGATAGAGGATAGGATAGGATAGAGGATAGGATAGGATAGAGGATAGGATAGGATAGAGGATAGGATAGGATAGAGGATAGGATAGGATAGAGGATAGGATAGGATAGAGGATTGGATAGACGATAGGATAGGATAGAGGATAGGATAGGATAGATGATAGGATAGGATAGATGATAGGATAGGATAGAGGATAGGATAGGATAGAGGATTGGATAGACGATAGGATAGGATAGATGATAGGATAGGATAGAGGATAGGATAGACGATAGGATAGGATAGAGGATAGGATAGGATAGAGGATAGGATAGGATAGAGGATAGGATAGGATAGAGGATAGGATAGGACAGAGGATAGGATGGGGGATTTGATAGGATAGAGGATAGGATAGGATAGAGGATAGGATAGGATAGAGGATAGGATAGGATAGAGGATAGGATAGGATAGAGGATAGGATAGGATAGAGGATAGGATAGGATAGGGGATTTGATAGGATAGAGGATAGGATAGGATAGAAGATAGGATAGGATAGAGGATAGGATAGGATAGAGGATAGGATAGACGATAGGATAGGATAGAGGATAGGATAGGATAGAGGATAGGATAGGATAGAGGACAGGATAGGATAGAGGATTGGATAGGATAGAGGATAAGATAGGATAGAGGATAGGATAGGACAGAGGATAGGATAGGGGATTTGATAGGATAGAGGATAGGATAGGATAGAGGATAGGATAGGATAGAGGATAGGACAGGATGGAGGATAGGATAGGATAGAGGATAGGATAGACGATAGGATAGGATAGAGGATAGGATAGGATAGAGGATAGGATAGGATAGAGGATAGGATAGGATAGAGGATAGGATAGGATAGAGGATAGGATAGGATAGAGGATAGGATAGGATAGAGGATAGGATAGGATAGAGGATAGGATAGGATAGAGGATAGGATAGGATAGAGGTTAGGATAGGATAGAGGATAGGATAGGATAGAGGATAGGATAGGATAGAGGATAGGATAGGATAGAGGATAGGATAGGATAGAGGATAGGATAGGATAGAGGATTGGATAGACGATAGGATAGGATAGAGGATAGGATAGGATAGATGATAGGATAGGATAGATGATAGGATAGGATAGAGGATAGGATAGGATAGAGGATTGGATAGACGATAGGATAGGATAGATGATAGGATAGGATAGAGGATAGGATAGACGATAGGATAGGATAGAGGATAGGATAGGATAGAGGATAGGATAGGATAGAGGATAGGATAGGATAGAGGATAGGATAGGACAGAGGATAGGATGGGGGATTTGATAGGATAGAGGATAGGATAGGATAGAGGATAGGATAGGATAGAGGATAGGATAGGATAGAGGATAGGATAGGGGATTTGATAGGATAGAGGATAGGATAGGATAGAAGATAGGATAGGATAGAGGATAGGATAGGATAGAGGATAGGATAGACGATAGGATAGGATAGAGGATAGGATAGGATAGAGGATAGGATAGGATAGAGGACAGGATAGGATAGAGGATTGGATAGGATAGAGGATAAGATAGGATAGAGGATAGGATAGGACAGAGGATAGGATAGGGGATTTGATAGGATAGAGGATAGGATAGGATAGAGGATAGGATAGGATAGAGGATAGGACAGGATGGAGGATAGGATAGGATAGAGGATAGGATAGACGATAGGATAGGATAGAGGATAGGATAGGATAGAGGATAGGATAGGATAGAGGATAGGATAGGATAGAGGATAGGATAGGATAGAGGATAGGATAGGATAGAGGATAGAATAGGATAGAGGATAGGATAGGATAGAGGATAGGATAGGATAGAGGATAGGATAGGATAGAGGATAAGATAGGATAGAGGATAGGATAGGACAGAGGATACGATAGGGGATTTGATAGGATAGAGGATAGGATAGGATAGAGGATAGGTTAGGATAGAGGTTAGGATAGGATAGAGGATAGGATAGGATAGAGGATAGGATAGGGGATTTGATAGGATAGAGGATAGGATAGGATAGAAGATAGGATAGGATAGAGGATAGGATAGGATAGAGGCTAGGATAGACGATAGGATAGGATAGAGGATAGGATAGGATAGAGGATAGGATAGACGATAGAGGACAGGATAGGATAGAGGATTGGATAGGATACAGGTAAGGATCGGATTGAGGATAGATGATAGGATAGGATAGAGGATTGGATAGGATACAGAATAGGATAGGATAGAGGATAGGATAGGGGATTTGATAGGATAGAGGATAGGATAGGATAGAGGATAGGATAGACGATAGGATAGGATTGAGGATAGATGATAGGATAGGATAGAGGATAGATCGGATAGAGGATTGGATAGGATAGGATAGAGGATAGGATAGGGGATTTGATAGGATAGAGAATAGGATAGGATAGAAGATAGGATAGGATAGAGGATAAGATAGGATAGAGGATAGGATAGGATAGAGGATAGGATAGGATAGAGGATAGGATAGGATAGAGGATAGGATAGACGATAGGATAGGATAGAGGATAGGATAGGATAGAGGATAGGATAGGATAGAGGATAGGATAGGATAGAGTATAGGATAGGATAGGATAGACGATAGGATAGGATAGAGGATAGGATAGGATAGAGGATAGGATAGAGGATAGGATAGAGGATAGGATAGGATAGAGAATAGGATAGGATGGGATAGGGGATAGGATAGGATAGAGGATAGGATAGACGATAGGATAGGATAGAGGATAGGATAGGATAGAGGATATGATAGGATAGAGGATATTATAGGATAGAGGATAGGATAGGATGGAGGATAGGATGGGATAGAGGATAGGATAGACGATAGGATAGGATAGAGGATAGGATAGGATAGAGGATAGGATAGGATAGAGGATAGGATAGAGGATAGGATAGGACAGAGGATAGGATAGGGGATTTGATAGGATAGAGGATAGGATAGGATAGAGGATAGGATAGGATAGAGGATAGGGATAGGATAGAGGATAGGATAGGATAGAGGATAGGATAGGATAGAGGATAGGATAGACGATAGGAATAGGATAGAGGATAGGATAGGATAGAGGATAGGATAGGATAGAGACAGGATAGGATAGAGGATTGGATAGGATAGAGGATAAGATAGGATAGAGGATAGGATAGGACAGAGGATAGGATAGGGGATTTGATAGGATAGAGGATAGGATAGGATAGAGGATAGGATAGGATAGAGGATAGGACAGGATGGAGGATAGGATAGGATAGAGGATAGGATAGACGATAGGATAGGATAGAGGATAGGATAGGATAGAGGATAGGATAGGATAGAGGATAGGATAGGATAGAGGATAGGATAGGATAGAGGATAGGATAGGATAGAGGATAGAATAGGATAGAGGATAGGATAGGATAGAGGATAGGATAGGATAGAGGATAGGATAGGATAGAGGATAAGATAGGATAGAGGATAGGATAGGGACAGAGGATACGATAGGGGATTTGATAGGATAGAGGATAGGATAGGATAGAGGATAGGTTAGGATAGAGGATAGGATAGGATAGAGGATAGGATAGGATAGAGGATAGGATAGGGGATTTGATAGGATAGAGGATTGGATAGGATAGAAGATAGGAATAGGATAGAGGATAGGATAGGATAGAGGATAGGATAGACGATAGGATAGGATAGAGGATAGGATAGGATAGAGGATAGGATAGACGATAGAGGACAGGATAGGATAGAGGATTGGATAGGATACAGGAAAGGATCGGATTGAGGATAGATGATAGGATAGGATAGAGGATTGGATAGGATACAGAATAGGATAGGATAGAGGATAGGATAGGGGATTTGATAGGATAGAGGATAGGATAGGATAGAGGATAGGATAGACGATAGGATAGGATTGAGGATGGATGATAGGATAGGATAGAGGATAGGATCGGATAGAGGATTGGATAGGATAGGATAGAGGATAGGATAGGGGATTTGATAGGATAGAGAATAGGATAGGATAGAAGATAGGATAGGATAGAGGATAAGATAGGATAGAGGATAGGATAGGATAGAGGATAGGATAGGATAGAGGATAGGATAGGATAGAGGATAGGATAGACGATAGGATAGGATAGAGGATAGGATAGGATAGAGGATAGGATAGGATAGAGGATAGGATAGGATAGAGTAATAGGATAGGATAGGATAGACGATAGGATAGATAGAGGATAGGGATAGGATAGAGGATAGGATAGAGGATAGGATAGAGGATAGGATAGGATAGAGAATAGGATAGGATGGGATAGGGGATAGGATAGGATAGAGGATAGGATAGACGATAGGATAGGATAGAGGATAGGATAGGATAGAGGATAGGATAGGATAGAGGATATTATAGGATAGAGGATAGGATAGGATGGAGGATAGGATGGGATAGAGGATAGGATAGACGATAGGATAGGATAGAGGATAGGATAGGATAGAGGATAGGATAGGATAGAGGATAGGATAGAGGAATAGGATAGGACAGAGGATAGGATAGGGGATTTGATAGGATAGAGGATAGGATAGGATAGAGGATAGGATAGGATAGAGGATAGGGATAGGATAGAGGATAGGATAGGATAGAGGATAGGATAGGATAGAGGATAGGATAGGATAGAGGATAGGATAGGATAGAGGATAGGATAGGATAGGGATAGGATAGGATAGATAGAGGATAGGATAGGATAGAGGATAGGATAGGATAGAGGATAGGATAGGATAGAGGATAGGATAGGATAGAGGATAGGATAGGATAGAGGATAGGATAGGATAGAGGATAGGATAGGATAGAGGATAGGATAGGATAGAGGATAGGATAGGATAGAGGATAGGATAGGATAGAGGATTGGATAGACGATAGGATAGGATAGAGGATAGGATAGGATAGATGATAGGATAGATAGATGATAGGATAGGATAGAGGATAGGATAGGATAGAGGATTGGATAGACGATAGGATAGGATAGATGATAGGATAGGATAGAGGATAGGATAGACGATAGGATAGGATAGAGGATAGGATAGGATAGAGGATAGGATAGGATAGAGGATAGGATAGGATAGAGGATAGGATAGGACAGAGGATAGGATGGGGGATTTGATAGGATAGAGGATAGGATAGGATAGAGGATAGGATAGGATAGAGGATAGGATAGGATAGAGGATAGGATAGGGGATTTGATAGGATAGAGGATAGGATAGGATAGAAGATAGGATAGGATAGAGGATAGGATAGGATAGAGGATAGGATAGACGATAGGATAGGATAGAGGATAGGATAGGATAGAGGATAGGATAGGATAGAGGACAGGATAGGATAGAGGATTGGATAGGATAGAGGATAAGATAGGATAGAGGATAGGATAGGACAGAGGATAGGATAGGGGATTTGATAGGATAGAGGATAGGATAGGATAGAGGATAGGATAGGATAGAGGATAGGACAGGATGGAGGATAGGATAGGATAGAGGATAGGATAGACGATAGGATAGGATAGAGGATAGGATAGGATAGAGGATAGGATAGGATAGAGGATAGGATAGGATAGAGGATAGGATAGGATAGAGGATAGGATAGGATAGAGGATAGAATAGGATAGAGGATAGGATAGGATAGAGGATAGGATAGGATAGAGGATAGGATAGGATAGAGGATAGATAGGATAGAGGATAGGATAGGACAGAGGATACGATAGGGGATTTGATAGGATAGAGGATAGGATAGGATAGAGGATAGGTTAGGATAGAGGATAGGATAGGATAGAGGATAGGATAGGATAGAGGATAGGATAGGGGATTTGATAGGATAGAGGATAGGATAGGATAGAAGATAGGATAGGATAGAGGATAGGATAGGATAGAGGATAGGATAGACGATAGGATAGGATAGAGGATAGGATAGGATAGAGGATAGGATAGACGATAGAGGACAGGATAGGATAGAGGATTGGATAGGATACAGGAAAGGATCGGATTGAGGATAGATGATAGGATAGGATAGAGGATTGGATAGGATACAGAATAGGATAGGATGGAGGATAGGATAGGGGATTTGATAGGATAGAGGATAGGATAGGATAGAGGATAGGATAGACGATAGGATAGGATTGAGGATAGATGATAGGATTGGATAGAGGATAGGATCGGATAGAGGATTGTGATAGGATAGGATAGAGGATAGGATAGGGGATTTGATAGGATAGAGAATAGGATAGGATAGAAGATAGGATAGGATAGAGGATAAGATAGGATAGAGGATAGGATAGGATAGAGGATAGGATAGGATAGAGGATAGGATAGGATAGAGGATAGGATAGGATAGAGGATAGGATAGACGATAGGATAGGATAGAGGATAGGATAGGATAGAGGATAGGATAGGATAGAGGATAGGATAGGATAGAGTATAGGATAGGATAGGATAGGACGATAGGATAGGATAGAGGATAGGATAGGATAGAGGATAGGATAGAGGATAGGATAGAGGATAGGATAGAGAATAGGATAGGATGGGATAGGGGATAGGATAGGGATAGAGGATAGGATAGACGATAGGATAGGATAGAGGATAGGATAGGATAGAGGATAGGATAGGATAGAGGATATTATAGGATAGAGGATAGGATAGGATGGAGGATAGGATGGGATAGAGGATAGGATAGACGATAGGATAGGATAGAGGATAGCGATAGGATAGAGGATAGGGATAGGATAGAGGATAGGATAGAGGATAGGATAGGACAGAGGATAGGATAGGGGATTGATAGGATAGAGGATAGGATAGGATAGAGGATAGGATAGGATAGAGGATAGGATAGGATAGAGGATAGGTTAGGATAGAGGATAGGATAGGATAGAGGATAGGATAGGATAGAGGATAGGATAGACGATGGATAGGATAGAGGATAGGATAGGATAGAGGATAGGATAGGATAGAGGACAGGATAGGATAGAGGATTGGATAGGATAGAGGATAAGATAGGATAGAGGATAGGATAGGACAGAGGATAGGATAGGGGATTTGATAGGATAGAGGATAGGATAGGATAGAGGATAGGATAGGATAGAGGATAGGACAGGATGGAGGATAGGATAGGATAGAGGATAGGATAGACGATAGGATAGGATAGAGGATAGGATAGGATAGAGGATAGGATAGGATAGAGGATAGGATAGGATAGAGGATAGGATAGGATAGAGGATAGGATAGGATAGAGGATAGAATAGGATAGAGGATAGGATAGGATAGAGGATAGGATAGGATAGAGGATAGGATAGGATAGAGGATAAGATAGGATAGAGGATAGGATAGGACAGAGGATACGATAGGGATTTGATAGGATAGAGGATAGGATAGGATAGAGGGATAGGTTAGGATAGAGGATAGGATAGAGATAGGATAGAGGATAGGATAGGGGATTTGATAGGATAGAGGATTGGATAGGATAGAAGATAGGATAGGATAGAGGATAGGATAGGATAGAGGATAGGATAGACGATAGGATAGGATAGAGGATAGGATAGGATAGAGGATAGGATAGACGATAGAGGACAGGATAGGATAGAGGATTGGATAGGATACAGGAAAGGATCGGATTGAGGATAGATGATAGGATAGGATAGAGGATTGGATAGGATACAGAATAGGATAGGATAGAGGATAGGATAGGGGATTGATAGGATAGAGGATAGGATAGGATAGAGGATAGGATAGACGATAGGATAGGATTGAGGATAGATGATAGGATAGGATAGAGGATAGGATCGGATAGAGGATTGGATAGGATAGGATAGAGGATAGGATAGGGGATTTGATAGGATAGAGAATAGGATAGGATAGAAGATAGGATAGGATAGAGGATAAGATAGGATAGAGGATAGGATAGGATAGAGGATAGGATAGGATAGAGGATAGGGATAGGATAGAGGATAGGATAGACGATAGGATAGGATAGAGGATAGGATAGGATAGAGGATAGGATAGGATAGAGGATAGGATAGGATAGAGTATAGGATAGGATAGGATAGACGATAGGATAGGATAGAGGATAGGATAGGATAGAGGATAGGATAGAGGATAGGATAGAGGATAGGATAGGATAGAGAATAGGATAGGATGGGATAGGGGATAGGATAGGATAGAGGATAGGATAGACGATAGGATAGGATAGAGGATAGGATAGGATAGAGGATAGGATAGGATAGAGGATATTATAGGATAGAGGATAGGATAGGATGGAGGATAGGATGGGATAGAGGATAGGATAGACGATAGGATAGGATAGAGGATAGGATAGGATAGAGGATAGGATAGGATAGAGGATAGGATAGAGAGATAGGGGGATAGGATAGGACAGAGGATATAGGATAGAGGATTGGATAGGATAGAGGATAGGATAGGATAGAGGATAGGATAGGATAGAGGATAGGATAGGATAGAGGATAGGATAGGATAGAGGATAGGATAGGATAGAGGATAGGATAGGATAGGATAGAGGATAGGATAGGATAGAGGATAGGATAGGATAGAGGATAGGATAGGATAGAGGATAGGATAGGATAGAGGATAGGATAGGATAGAGGATAGGATAGGATAGAGGATAGGATAGGATAGAGGATAGGATAGGATAGAGGATAGGATAGGATAGATAGGATAGAGGATAGGATAGGATAGAGGATAGGATAGGATAGAGGATAGGATAGGATAGAGGATAGGATAGGATAGAGGATAGGATAGGATAGAGGATAGGATAGGATAGAGGATAGGATAGGATAGAGGATTGGATAGACGATAGGATAGGATAGAGGATAGGATAGGATAGATGATAGGATAGGATAGATGATAGGATAGGATAGAGGATAGGATAGGATAGAGGATTGGATAGACGATAGGATAGGATAGATGATAGGATAGGATAGAGGATAGGATAGACGATAGGATAGGATAGAGGATAGGATAGGATAGAGGATAGGATAGGATAGAGGATAGGATAGGATAGAGGATAGGATAGGACAGAGGATAGGATGGGGGATTTGATAGGATAGAGGATAGGATAGGATAGAGGATAGGATAGGATAGAGGATAGGATAGGATAGAGGATAGGATAGGGGATTTGATAGGATAGAGGATAGGATAGGATAGAAGATAGGATAGGATAGAGGATAGGATAGGATAGAGGATAGGATAGACGATAGGATAGGATAGAGGATAGGATAGGATAGAGGATAGGATAGGATAGAGGACAGGATAGGATAGAGGATAAGATAGGATAGAGGATAGGATAGGACAGAGGATAGGATAGGGGATTTGATAGGATAGAGGATAGGATAGGATAGAGGATAGGATAGGATAGAGGATAGGACAGGATGGAGGATAGGATAGGATAGAGGATAGGATAGACGATAGGATAGGATAGAGGATAGGATAGGATAGAGGATAGGATAGGATAGAGGATAGGATAGGATAGAGGATAGGATAGGATAGAGGATAGGATAGGATAGAGGATAGAATAGGATAGAGGATAGGATAGGATAGAGGATAGGATAGGATAGAGGATAGGATAGGATAGAGGATAAGATAGGATAGAGGATAGGATAGGACAGAGGATACGATAGGGGATTTGATAGGATAGAGGATAGGATAGGATAGAGGATAGGTTAGGATAGAGGATAGGATAGGATAGAGGATAGGATAGGATAGAGGATAGGATAGGGGATTTGATAGGATAGAGGATTGGATAGGATAGAAGATAGGATAGGATAGAGGATAGGATAGGATAGAGGATAGGATAGACGATAGGATAGGATAGAGGATAGGATAGGATAGAGGATAGGATAGACGATAGAGGACAGGATAGGATAGAGGATTGGATAGGATACAGGAAAGGATCGGATTGAGGATAGATGATAGGATAGGATAGAGGATTGGATAGGATACAGAATAGGATAGGATAGAGGATAGGATGGAGGATTGGATAGGATAGAGGATAAGATAGGATAGAGGATAGGATAGGACAGAGGATAGGATAGGGGATTTGATAGGATAGAGGATAGGATAGGATAGAGGATAGGATAGGATAGAGGATAGGACAGGATGGAGGATAGGATAGGATAGAGGATAGGATAGACGATAGGATAGGATAGAGGATAGGATAGGATAGAGGATAGGATAGGATAGAGGATAGGATAGGATAGAGGATAGGATAGGATAGAGGATAGGATAGGATAGAGGATAGGATAGGATAGAGGATAGGATAGGATAGAGGATAGGATAGACGATAGAGGACAGGATAGGATAGAGGATTGGATAGGATACAGGAAAGGATCGGATTGAGGATAGATGATAGGATAGGATAGAGGATTGGATAGGATACAGGATAGGATAGGATAGAGGATAGGATAGGGGATTTGATAGGATAGAGGATAGGATAGGATAGAGGATAGGATAGACGATAGGATAGGATTGAGGATAGATGATAGGATAGGATAGAGGATAGGATCGGATAGAGGATTGGATAGGATAGGATAGAGGATAGGATAGGGGATTTGATAGGATAGAGGATAGGATAGGATAGAAGATAGGATAGGATAGAGGATAAGATAGGATAGAGGATAGGATAGGATAGAGGATAGGATAGGATAGAGGATAGGATAGGATAGAGGATAGGATAGACGATAGGATAGGATAGAGGATAGGATAGGATAGAGGATAGGATAGGATAGAGGATAGGATAGGATAGAGTATAGGATAGGATAGGATAGACGATAGGATAGGATAGAGGATAGGATAGGATAGAGGATAGGATAGAGGATAGGATAGAGGATAGGATAGAGGATAGGATAGGATAGAGAATAGGATAGTATGGGATAGGGGATAGGATAGGATAGAGGATAGGATAGACGATAGGATAGGATAGAGGATAGGATAGGATAGAGGATAGGATAGGATAGAGGATATTATAGGATAGAGGATAGGATAGGATGGAGGATAGGATGGGATAGAGGATAGGATAGACGATAGGATAGGGGATTTGATAGGATAGAGGATAGGATAGGATAGAGGATAGGATAGGATAGAGGATAGGATAGGATAGAGGATAGGATAGGATAGAGGACAGGATAGGATAGAGGATTGGATAGGATAGAGGATAAGATAGGATAGAGGATAGGATAGGACAGAGGATAGGATAGGGGATTTGATAGGATAGAGGATAGGATAGGATAGAGGATAGGATAGGATAGAGGATAGGACAGGATGGAGGATAGGATAGGATAGAGGATAGGATAGACGATAGGATAGGATAGAGGATAGGATAGGATAGAGGATAGGATAGGATAGAGGATAGGATAGGATAGAGGATAGGATAGGATAGAGGATAGGATAGGATAGAGGATAGGATAGGATAGAGGATAGGATAGGATAGAGGATAGGATAGGATAGAGGTTAGGATAGGATAGAGGATAGGATAGGATAGAGGATAGGATAGGATAGAGGATAGGATAGGATAGAGGATAGGATAGGATAGAGGATAGGATAGGATAGAGGATAGGATAGGATAGAGGATAGGATAGGATAGAGGATAGGATAGGATAGGATAGAGGATAGGATAGGATAGAGGATAGGATAGGATAGAGGATAGGATAGGATAGAGGATAGGATAGGATAGAGGATAGGATAGGATAGAGGATAGGATAGGATAGAGGATAGGATAGGATAGAGGATAGGATAGGATAGAGGATAGGATAGGATAGAGGATAGGATAGGATAGAGGATAGGATAGGATAGAGGATAGGATAGGATAGAGGATAGGATAGGATAGAGGATAGGATAGGATAGAGGATAGGATAGGATAGAGGTTAGGATAGGATAGAGGATAGGATAGGATAGAGGATAGGATAGGATAGAGGATAGGATAGGATAGAGGATAGGATAGGATAGAGGATAGGATAGGATAGAGGATTGGATAGACGATAGGATAGGATAGAGGATAGGATAGGATAGATGATAGGATAGGATAGATGATAGGATAGGATAGAGGATAGGATAGGATAGAGGATTGGATAGACGATAGGATAGGATAGATGATAGGATAGGATAGAGGATAGGATAGACGATAGGATAGGATAGAGGATAGGATAGGATAGAGGATAGGATAGGATAGAGGATAGGATAGGATAGAGGATAGGATAGGACAGAGGATAGGATGGGGGATTTGATAGGATAGAGGATAGGATAGGATAGGATAGAGGATAGGATAGGATAGAGGATAGGATAGGGGATTTGATAGGATAGAGGATAGGATAGGATAGAAGATAGGATAGGATAGAGGATAGGATAGGATAGAGGATAGGATAGAGGATAGGATAGACGATAGGATAGGATAGAGGATAGGATAGGATAGAGGATAGGATAGGATAGAGGACAGGATAGGATAGAGGATTTAATAGGATAGAGGATAAGATAGGATAGAGGATAGGATAGGACAGAGGATAGGATAGGGGATTTGAAAGGATAGAGGATAGGATAGGATAGAGGATAGGATAGGATAGAGGATAGGACAGGATGGAGGATAGGATAGGATAGAGGATAGGATAGACGATAGGATAGGATAGAGGATAGGATAGGATAGGATAGAGGATAGGATAGGATAGAGGATAGGATAGGATAGAGGATAGGATAGGATAGAGGATAGGATAGGATAGAGGATAGGATAGGATAGAGGATAGGATAGGATAGAGGATAGGATAGACGATAGAGGACAGGATAGGATAGAGGATTGGATAGGATACAGGAAAGGATCGGATTGAGGATAGATGATAGGATAGGATAGAGGATTGGATAGGATACAGGATAGGATAGGATAGAGGATAGGATAGGGGATTTGATAGGATAGAGGATAGGATAGGATAGAGGATAGGATAGACGATAGGATAGGATTGAGGATAGATGATAGGATAGGATAGAGGATAGGATCGGATAGAGGATTGGATAGGATAGGATAGAGGATAGGATAGGGGATTTGATAGGATAGAGGATAGGATAGGATAGAAGATAGGATAGGATAGAGGATAAGATAGGATAGAGGATAGGATAGGATAGAGGATAGGATAGGATAGAGGATAGGATAGGATAGAGGATAGGATAGACGATAGGATAGGATAGAGGATAGGATAGGATAGAGGATAGGATAGGATAGAGGATAGGATAGGATAGAGTATAGGATAGGATAGGATAGACGATAGGATAGGATAGAGGATAGGATAGGATAGAGGATAGGATAGAGGATAGGATAGAGGATAGGATAGAGGATAGGATAGGATAGAGAATAGGATAGTATGGGATAGGGGATAGGATAGGATAGAGGATAGGATAGACGATAGGATAGGATAGAGGATAGGATAGGATAGAGGATAGGATAGGATAGAGGATATTATAGGATAGAGGATAGGATAGGATGGAGGATAGGATGGGATAGAGGATAGGATAGACGATAGGATAGGGGATTTGATAGGATAGAGGATAGGATAGGATAGAGGATAGGATAGGATAGAGGATAGGATAGGATAGAGGATAGGATAGGATAGAGGACAGGATAGGATAGAGGATTGGATAGGATAGAGGATAAGATAGGATAGAGGATAGGATAGGACAGAGGATAGGATAGGGGATTTGATAGGATAGAGGATAGGATAGGATAGAGGATAGGATAGGATAGAGGATAGGACAGGATGGAGGATAGGATAGGATAGAGGATAGGATAGACGATAGGATAGGATAGAGGATAGGATAGGATAGAGGATAGGATAGGATAGAGGATAGGATAGGATAGAGGATAGGATAGGATAGAGGATAGGATAGGATAGAGGATAGGATAGGATAGAGGATAGGATAGGATAGAGGATAGGATAGGATAGAGGTTAGGATAGGATAGAGGATAGGATAGGATAGAGGATAGGATAGGATAGAGGATAGGATAGGATAGAGGATAGGATAGGATAGAGGATAGGATAGGATAGAGGATAGGATAGGATAGAGGATAGGATAGGATAGAGGATAGGATAGG
Source organism: Halictus rubicundus (assembly GCF_050948215.1). Taxonomy (NCBI): domain Eukaryota; kingdom Metazoa; phylum Arthropoda; class Insecta; order Hymenoptera; family Halictidae; genus Halictus; species Halictus rubicundus. The sequence goes on from NW_027488916.1 coordinate 60,601, forward strand.
ATAGGATAGAGGATAGGATAGGATAGAGGATAGGATAGGATAGAGGATAGGATAGGATAGAGGATAGGATAGGATAGAGGATAGGATAGGATAGAGGATAGGATAGGATAGAGGATAGGATAGGATAGAGGATAGGATAGGATAGAGGATAGGATAGGATAGAGGATAGGATAGGATAGAGGATAGGATAGGATAGAGGATAGGATAGGATAGAGGTTAGGATAGGATAGAGGATAGGATAGGATAGAGGATAGGATAGGATAGAGGATAGGATAGGATAGAGGATAGGATAGGATAGAGGATAGGATAGGATAGAGGATTGGATAGACGATAGGATAGGATAGAGGATAGGATAGGATAGATGATAGGATAGGATAGATGATAGGATAGGATAGAGGATAGGATAGGATAGAGGATTGGATAGACGATAGGATAGGATAGATGATAGGATAGGATAGAGGATAGGATAGACGATAGGATAGGATAGAGGATAGGATAGACGATAGGATAGGATAGAGGATAGGATAGGATAGAGGATAGGATAGGATAGAGGATAGGATAGGATAGAGGATAGGATAGGACAGAGGATAGGATGGGGGATTTGATAGGATAGAGGATAGGATAGGATAGAGGATAGGATAGGATAGAGGATAGGATAGGGGATTTGATAGGATAGAGGATAGGATAGGATAGAAGATAGGATAGGATAGAGGATAGGATAGGATAGAGGATAGGATAGACGATAGGATAGGATAGAGGATAGGATAGGATAGAGGATAGGATAGGATAGAGGACAGGATAGGATAGAGGATTGGATAGGATAGAGGATAAGATAGGATAGAGGATAGGATAGGACAGAGGATAGGATAGGGGATTTGATAGGATAGAGGATAGGATAGGATAGAGGATAGGATAGGATAGAGGATAGGACAGGATGGAGGATAGGATAGGATAGAGGATAGGATAGACGATAGGATAGGATAGAGGATAGGATAGGATAGAGGATAGGATAGGATAGAGGATAGGATAGGATAGAGGATAGGATAGGATAGAGGATAGGATAGGATAGAGGATAGGATAGGATAGAGGATAGGATAGGATAGAGGATAGGATAGACGATAGAGGACAGGATAGGATAGAGGATTGGATAGGATACAGGAAAGGATCGGATTGAGGATAGATGATAGGATAGGATAGAGGATTGGATAGGATACAGGATAGGATAGGATAGAGGATAGGATAGGGGATTTGATAGGATAGAGGATAGGATAGGATAGAGGATAGGATAGACGATAGGATAGGATTGAGGATAGATGATAAGATAGGATAGAGGATAGGATCGGATAGAGGATTGGATAGGATAGGATAGAGGATAGGATAGGGGATTTGATAGGATAGAGGATAGGATAGGATAGAAGATAGGATAGGATAGAGGATAAGATAGGATAGAGGATAGGATAGGATAGAGGATAGGATAGGATAGAGGATAGGATAGGATAGAGGATAGGATAGACGATAGGATAGGATAGAGGATAGGATAGGATAGAGGATAGGATAGGATAGAGGATAGGATAGGATAGAGTATAGGATAGGATAGGATAGACGATAGGATAGGATAGAGGATAGGATAGGATATAGGATAGGATAGACGATAGGATAGGATAGAGGATAGGATAGGATAGAGGATAGGATAGAGGATAGAATAGAGGATAGGATAGAGGATAGGATAGGATAGAGAATAGGATAGGATGGGATAGGGGATAGGATAGGATAGAGGATAGGATAGACGATAGGATAGGATAGAGGATAGGATAGGATAGAGGATAGGATAGGATAGAGGATAGGATAGGATAGAGGATATTATAGGATAGAGGATAGGATAGGATGGAGGATAGGATGGGATAGAGGATAGGATAGACGATAGGATAGGGGATTTGATAGGATAGAGGATAGGATAGGATAGAGGATAGGATAGGATAGAGGATAGGATAGGATAGAGGATAGGATAGGATAGAGGACAGGATAGGATAGAGGATTGGATAGGATAGAGGATAAGATAGGATAGAGGATAGGATAGGACAGAGGATAGGATAGGGGATTTGATAGGATAGAGGATAGGATAGGATAGAGGATAGGATAGGATAGAGGATAGGACAGGATGGAGGATAGGATAGGATAGAGGATAGGATAGACGATAGGATAGGATAGAGGATAGGATAGGATAGAGGATAGGATAGGATAGAGGATAGGATAGGATAGAGGATAGGATAGGATAGAGGATAGGATAGGATAGAGGATAGGATAGGATAGAGGATAGGATAGGATAGAGGATAGGATAGGATAGAGGATAGGATAGGATAGAGGATAGGATAGGATAGAGGATAGGATAGACGATAGAGGACAGGATAGGATAGAGGATTGGATAGGATACAGGAAAGGATCGGATTGAGGATAGATGATAGGATAGGATAGAGGATTGGATAGGATACAGGATAGGATAGGATAGAGGATAGGATAGGGGATTTGATAGGATAGAGGATAGGATAGGATAGAGGATAGGATAGACGATAGGATAGGATTGAGGATAGATGATAGGATAGGATAGAGGATAGGATCGGATAGAGGATTGGATAGGATAGGATAGAGGATAGGATAGGGGATTTGATAGGATAGAGGATAGGATAGGATAGAAGATAGGATAGGATAGAGGATAAGATAGGATAGAGGATAGGATAGGATAGAGGATAGGATAGGATAGAGGATAGGATAGGATAGAGGATAGGATAGACGATAGGATAGGATAGAGGATAGGATAGGATAGAGGATAGGATAGGATAGAGGATAGGATAGGATAGAGTATAGGATAGGATAGGATAGACGATAGGATAGGATAGAGGATAGGATAGGATAGAGGATAGGATAGAGGATAGGATAGGATAGAGGATAGGATAGAGGATAGGATAGAGGATAGGATAGAGGATAGGATAGGATAGAGAATAGGATAGTATGGGATAGGGGATAGGATAGGATAGAGGATAGGATAGACGATAGGATAGGATAGAGGATAGGATAGGATAGAGGATAGGATAGGATAGAGGATATTATAGGATAGAGGATAGGATAGGATGGAGGATAGGATGGGATAGAGGATAGGATAGACGATAGGATAGGGGATTTGATAGGATAGAGGATAGGATAGGATAGAGGATAGGATAGGATAGAGGACAGGATAGGATAGAGGATTGGATAGGATAGAGGATAAGATAGGATAGAGGATAGGATAGGACAGAGGATAGGATAGGGGATTTGATACTATAGAGGATAGGATAGGATAGAGGATAGGATAGGATAGAGGATAGGACAGGATGGAGGATAGGATAGGATAGAGGATAGGATAGACGATAGGATAGGATAGAGGATAGGATAGGATAGAGGATAGGATAGGATAGAGGATAGGATAGGATAGAGGATAGGATAGGATAGAGGATAGGATAGGATAGAGGATAGGATAGGATAGAGGATAGGATAGGATAGAGGTTAGGATAGGATAGAGGATAGGATAGGATAGAGGATAGGATAGGATAGAGGATAGGATAGGATAGAGGATAGGATAGGATAGAGGATAGGATAGGATAGAGGATAGGATAGGATAGAGGATAGGATAGGATAGAGGATAGGATAGGATAGAGGATAGGATAGGATAGGATAGAGGATAGGATAGGATAGAGGATAGGATAGGATAGAGGATAGGATAGGATAGAGGATAGGATAGGATAGAGGATAGGATAGGATAGAGGATAGGATAGGATAGAGGATAGGATAGGATAGAGGATAGGATAGGATAGAGGATAGGATAGGATAGAGGATAGGATAGGATAGAGGATAGGATAGGATAGAGGTTAGGATAGGATAGAGGATAGGATAGGATAGAGGATAGGATAGGATAGAGGATAGGATAGGATAGAGGATAGGATAGGATAGAGGATAGGATAGGATAGAGGATTGGATAGACGATAGGATAGGATAGAGGATAGGATAGGATAGATGATAGGATAGGATAGATGATAGGATAGGATAGAGGATAGGATAGGATAGAGGATTGGATAGACGATAGGATAGGATAGATGATAGGATAGGATAGAGGATAGGATAGACGATAGGATAGGATAGAGGATAGGATAGGATAGAGGATAGGATAGGATAGAGGATAGGATAGGATAGAGGATAGGATAGGACAGAGGATAGGATGGGGGATTTGATAGGATAGAGGATAGGATAGGATAGAGGATAGGATAGGATAGAGGATAGGATAGGATAGAGGATAGGATAGGGGATTTGATAGGATAGAGGATAGGATAGGATAGAAGATAGGATAGGATAGAGGATAGGATAGGATAGAGGATAGGATAGACGATAGGATAGGATAGAGGATAGGATAGGATAGAGGATAGGATAGGATAGAGGACAGGATAGGATAGAGGATTGGATAGGATAGAGGATAAGATAGGATAGAGGATAGGATAGGACAGAGGATAGGATAGGATAGAGGATAGGATAGACGATAGGATAGGATAGAGGATAGGATAGGATAGAGGATAGGATAGGATAGAGGATAGGATAGGATAGAGGATAGGATAGGATAGAGGATAGGATAGGATAGAGGATAGGATAGGATAGAGGATAGGATAGGATAGAGGATAGGATAGGATAGAGGATAGGATAGACGATAGAGGACAGGATAGGATAGAGGATTGGATAGGATACAGGAAAGGATCGGATTGAGGATAGATGATAGGATAGGATAGAGGATTGGATAGGATACAGGATAGGATAGGATAGAGGATAGGATAGGGGATTTGATAGGATAGAGGATAGGATAGGATAGAGGATAGGATAGACGATAGGATAGGATTGAGGATAGATGATAGGATAGGATAGAGGATAGGATCGGATAGAGGATTGGATAGGATAGGATAGAGGATAGGATAGGGGATTTGATAGGATAGAGGATAGGATAGGATAGAAGATAGGATAGGATAGAGGATAAGATAGGATAGAGGATAGGATAGGATAGAGGATAGGATAGGATAGAGGATAGGATAGACGATAGGATAGGATAGAGGATAGGATAGGATAGAGGATAGGATAGGATAGAGGATAGGATAGGATAGAGGATAGGATAGGATAGAGTATAGGATAGGATAGGATAGACGATAGGATAGGATAGAGGATAGGATAGGATAGAGGATAGGATAGAGGATAGGATAGAGGATAGGATAGGATAGAGAATAGGATAGGATGGGATAGGGGATAGGATAGGATAGAGGATAGGATAGACGATAGGATAGGATAGAGGATAGGATAGGATAGAGGATAGGATAGGATAGAGGATATTATAGGATAGAGGATAGGATAGGATGGAGGATAGGATGGGATAGAGGATAGGATAGACGATAGGATAGGGGATTTGATAGGATAGAGGATAGGATAGGATAGAGGATAGGATAGGATAGAGGATAGGATAGGATAGAGGATAGGATAGGATAGAGGACAGGATAGGATAGAGGATTGGATAGGATAGAGGATAAGATAGGATAGAGGATAGGATAGGACAGAAGATAGGATAGGGGATTTGATAGGATAGAGGATAGGATAGGATAGAGGATAGGATAGGATAGAGGATAGGATAGGATAGAGGATAGGATAGGATAGAGGATAGGATAGGATAGAGGATAGGATAGGATAGAGGATAGGATAGGATAGAGGATAGGATAGGATAGAGGATAGGATAGGATAGAGGATAGGATAGGATAGAGGATAGGATAGGATAGGGGATAGGATAGGATAGAGGATAGGATAGGATAGAGGATAGGATAGGATAGAGGATAGGATAGGATAGAGGATAGGATAGGATAGAGGATAGGATAGGATAGAGGATAGGATAGGATAGAGGATAGGATAGGATAGAGGATAGGATAGGATAGAGGATAGGATAGGATAGAGAATAGGATAGAGGATAGGATACGATAGAGGATAGGGTATCATATAGTATAGGATATGATGGAAGATATTATAGGATAGAGGATAGGATAGGGTAGAGTATAGGATAGAGGATAGGATAGGATAGAGGATAGGATAGGATAGAGAATAGGATAGAGGATAGGATAGGATAGAGAATAGGATAGAGGATAGGACAGAGGATTGGATAGGATAGGATAGTGGATAGGATAGGATTGAGGATAGTACAGGATAGAGGAAAGGATAGGATAGAGGATAGGATAGAGGATAGTTTAGAGGATTGGATAGGATATGGGATATTATAGGATAGAGGATAGGATACGATAGAGGATAGGATACGATAGAGGATAGGATAGAGGATAGGTTAGGATAGAGGATAGGATAGGATAGAGTATAGGATAGGATAGAGGATAGGATAGGATAGAGGATAGGATAAGATAGAGGATAGGATAGGATAGAGGATAGGATAGGATAGAGGATATAATAGGATAGAGGATAGGATAGGATAGAGGATAGGATAGGATAGAGGATAGGATAGGATAGAGGATAGGATAGGATAGAGGATAGGATAGGATAGAGGATAGGATATTATAGAGGATAGGATAGGATAGAGTATAGGATTGAATAGAGGATAGGATAGCATAGAGGATAGGAGACGATAGAGGATAGGACAGGATAGAGGATAGGATCGGATAGAGGATAGGATAGGATAGAGTATAGGATAGGATAGAGGATAGGATAGGATAGAGGATTGGATAGGATAGAGGATAGGATTGAGGATATATTATACGATAGAGGATAGGATAGGATAGAGGATAGGATCGGATAGCGGAGAGGATAGAGGTTAGGATAGGATAGAGGATAGGATAGGATAGAGGATCGGATAGGGGATTGGATAGGATAGAGGATAGGATAGGATAGAGGATAGGATAGAGGATAGGATAGGATAGAGGATAGGATAGGATAGAGGATAGGATATTATAGAGGATAGGATAGGTGATTGGATATGATAGAGGATGGGATAGGTGATTGGATAGGATAGGGGATAGGATAGGTTAGAGGATACGATATTATAGTGGAGAGGATCGAATATAGGATAGGATAGGGGATTGGATAGGATAGAGGATAGGATCGGATAGTTGATAGGATAGGATAGACGATAGGATAGGGGATTGGATAGGATAGTTGATAGAATAGGATAGAGGATAGGATAGGATAGAGAATTGGATAGGATATGATAGAGGATACGATATTATAGAGGATAGGATAGGATAGAGGATAGGATACGATAGAGTACAGGATATAGGATTGGATAGGGTAGAGGATAGGAAGGATAGAGGATAGGATAGGGGATTGGATAGGATAGAGAATAGGATAGGATAGAGGATAGGATAGGATAGAGGATAGGATAGGATAGAGGATAGGATAGGATAGAGGATAGGATAGGATAGAGGATAGGATAGGATAGAGGATAGGATAGGATAGAGGTTAGGATAGGATAGAGGATAGGATAGGATAGAGGATAGGATAGGATAGAGGATAGGATAGGATAGAGGATAGGATAGGATAGAGGATAGGATAGGATAGAGGATAGGATAGGATAGAGGATAGGATAGGATAGAGGATAGGATAGGATAGAGGATAGGATAGGATAGGATAGAGGATAGGATAGGATAGAGGATAGGATAGGATAGAGGATAGGATAGGATAGAGGATAGGATAGGATAGAGGATAGGATAGGATAGAGGATAGGATAGGATAGAGGATAGGATAGGATAGAGGATAGGATAGGATAGAGGATAGGATAGGATAGAGGATAGGATAGACGATAGGATAGGATAGAGGATAGGATAGGATAGAGGATAGGATAGACGATAGAGGACAGGATAGGATAGAGGATTGGATAGGATACAGGAAAGGATCGGATTGAGGATAGATGATAGGATAGGATAGAGGATTGGATAGGATACAGGATAGGATAGGATAGAGGATAGGATAGGGGATTTGATAGGATAGAGGATAGGATAGGATAGAGGATAGGATAGACGATAGGATAGGATTGAGGATAGATGATAGGATAGGATAGAGGATAGGATCGGATAGAGGATTGGATAGGATAGGATAGAGGATAGGATAGGGGATTTGATAGGATAGAGGATAGGATAGGATAGAAGATAGGATAGGATAGAGGATAAGATAGGATAGAGGATAGGATAGGATAGAGGATAGGATAGGATAGAGGATAGGATTGGATAGAGGATAGGATAGACGATAGGATAGACGATAGGATAGGATAGAGGATAGGATAGGATAGAGGATAGGATAGGATAGAGGATAGGATAGGATAGAGTATAGGATAGGATAGGATAGACGATAGGATAGGATAGAGGATAGGATAGGATAGAGGATAGGATAGAGGATAGGATAGAGGATAGGATAGGATAGAGAATAGGATAGGATGGGATAGGGGATAGGATAGGATAGAGGATAGGATAGACGATAGGATAGGATAGAGGATAGGATAGGATAGAGGATAGGATAGGATAGAGGATATTATAGGATAGAGGATAGGATAGGATGGAGGATAGGATAGGATAGAGGATAGGATAGACGATAGGATAGGATAGAGGATAGGATAGGATAGAGGATAGGATAGGATAGAGGATAGGATAGAGGATAGGATAGGACAGAAGATAGGATAGGGGATTTGATAGGATAGAGGATAGGATAGGATAGAGGATAGGATAGGATAGAGGATAGGATAGGATAGAGGATAGGATAGGATAGAGGATAGGATAGGATAGAGGATAGGATAGGATAGAGGATAGGATAGGATAGAGGATAGGATAGGATAGAGGATAGGATAGGATAGAGGATAGGATAGGATAGAGGATAGGATAGGATAGAGGATAGGATAGGATAGAGGATAGGATAGGATAGAGGATAGGATAGGATAGAGGATAGGATAGGATAGAGGATAGGATAGGATAGAGGATAGGATAGGATAGAGGATAGGATAGGATAGAGGATAGGATAGGATAGAGGATAGGATAGGATAGAGAATAGGATAGAGGATAGGATACGATAGAGGATAGGGTATCATATAGTATAGGATATGATGGAAGATATTATAGGATAGAGGATAGGATAGGGTAGAGTATAGGATAGAGGATAGGATAGGATAGAGGATAGGATAGGATAGAGAATAGGATAGAGGATAGGATAGGATAGAGAATAGGATAGAGGATAGGACAGAGGATTGGATAGGATAGGATAGTGGATAGGATAGGATTGAGGATAGTACAGGATAGAGGAAAGGATAGGATAGAGGATAGGATAGAGGATAGTTTAGAGGATTGGATAGGATATGGGATATTATAGGATAGAGGATAGGATACGATAGAGGATAGGATACGATAGAGGATAGGATAGAGGATAGGTTAGGATAGAGGATAGGATAGGATAGAGTATAGGATAGGATAGAGGATAGGATAGGATAGAGGATAGGATAAGATAGAGGATAGGATAGGATAGAGGATAGGATAGGATAGAGGATATAATAGGATAGAGGATAGGATAGGATAGAGGATAGGATAGGATAGAGGATAGGATAGGATAGAGGATAGGATAGGATAGAGGATAGGATAGGATAGAGGATAGGATATTATAGAGGATAGGATAGGATAGAGTATAGGATTGAATAGAGGATAGGATAGCATAGAGGATAGGAGACGATAGAGGATAGGACAGGATAGAGGATAGGATCGGATAGAGGATAGGATAGGATAGAGTATAGGATAGGATAGAGGATAGGATAGGATAGAGGATTGGATAGGATAGAGGATAGGATTGAGGATATATTATACGATAGAGGATAGGATAGGATAGAGGATAGGATCGGATAGCGGATAGGATAGAGGTTAGGATAGGATAGAGGATAGGATAGGATAGAGGATCGGATAGGGGATTGGATAGGATAGAGGATAGGATAGGATAGAGGATAGGATAGAGGATAGGATAGGATAGAGGATAGGATAGGATAGAGGATAGGATATTATAGAGGATAGGATAGGTGATTGGATATGATAGAGGATGGGATAGGTGATTGGATAGGATAGGGGATAGGATAGGTTAGAGGATACGATATTATAGTGGAGAGGATCGAATATAGGATAGGATAGGGGATTGGATAGGATAGATGATAGGATCGGATAGTTGATAGGATAGGATAGACGATAGGATAGGGGATTGGATAGGATAGTTGATAGAATAGGATAGAGGATAGGATAGGATAGAGAATTGGATAGGATATGATAGAGGATACGATATTATAGAGGATAGGATAGGATAGAGGATAGGATACGATAGAGTACAGGATATAGGATTGGATAGGGTAGAGGATAGGAAGGATAGAGGATAGGATAGGGGATTGGATAGGATAGAGAATAGGATAGGATAGAGGATAGGATAGGATAGAGGATAGGATAGGATAGAGGATAGGATAGGATAGAAGATAGGATAGGATAGAGGATTGGATAGGATAGAGGATAGGATAGGATAGAGGATAGGATAGGATAGAGGATAGGATAGGATAGAGGATAGGATAGGATAGGATAGAGGATAGGATAGGATAGAGGATAAGAGACGATAGAGGATAGGATAGGATAGAGGATAGGATAGGATAGAGGATAGGATTGGATAGAGGATAGGATAGACGATAGGATAGACGATAGGATAGGATAGAGGATAGGATAGGATAGAGGATAGGATAGGATAGAGGATAGGATAGGATAGAGTATAGGATAGGATAGGATAGACGATAGGATAGGATAGAGGATAGGATAGGATAGAGGATAGGATAGAGGATAGGATAGAGGATAGGATAGGATAGAGAATAGGATAGGATGGGATAGGGGATAGGATAGGATAGAGGATAGGATAGACGATAGGATAGGATAGAGGATAGGATAGGATAGAGGATAGGATAGGATAGAGGATATTATAGGATAGAGGATAGGATAGGATGGAGGATAGGATAGGATAGAGGATAGGATAGACGATAGGATAGGATAGAGGATAGGATAGGATAGAGGATAGGATAGGATAGAGGATAGGATAGAGGATAGGATAGGACAGAAGATAGGATAGGGGATTTGATAGGATAGAGGATAGGATAGGATAGAGGATAGGATAGGATAGAGGATAGGATAGGATAGAGGATAGGATAGGATAGAGGATAGGATAGGATAGAGGATAGGATAGGATAGAGGATAGGATAGGATAGAGGATAGGATAGGATAGAGGATAGGATAGGATAGAGGATAGGATAGGATAGAGGATAGGATAGGATAGAGGATAGGATAGGATAGAGGATAGGATAGGATAGAGGATAGGATAGGATAGAGGATAGGATAGGATAGAGGATAGGATAGGATAGAGGATAGGATAGGATAGAGGATAGGATAGGATAGAGGATAGGATAGGATAGAGGATAGGATAGGATAGAGGATAGGATAGGATAGAGGATAGGATAGGATAGAGAATAGGATAGAGGATAGGATACGATAGAGGATAGGGTATCATATAGTATAGGATATGATGGAAGATATTATAGGATAGAGGATAGGATAGGGTAGAGTATAGGATAGAGGATAGGATAGGATAGAGGATAGGATAGGATAGAGAATAGGATAGAGGATAGGATAGGATAGAGAATAGGATAGAGGATAGGACAGAGGATTGGATAGGATAGGATAGTGGATAGGATAGGATTGAGGATAGTACAGGATAGAGGAAAGGATAGGATAGAGGATAGGATAGAGGATAGTTTAGAGGATTGGATAGGATATGGGATATTATAGGATAGAGGATAGGATACGATAGAGGATAGGATACGATAGAGGATAGGATAGAGGATAGGTTAGGATAGAGGATAGGATAGGATAGAGTATAGGATAGGATAGAGGATATAATAGGATAGAGGATAGGATAAGATAGAGGATAGGATAGGATAGAGGATAGGATAGGATAGAGGATATAATAGGATAGAGGATAGGATAGGATAGAGGATAGGATAGGATAGAGGATAGGATAGGATAGAGGATAGGATAGGATAGAGGATAGGATAGGATAGAGGATAGGATATTATAGAGGATAGGATAGGATAGAGTATAGGATTGAATAGAGGATAGGATAGCATAGAGGATAGGAGACGATAGAGGATAGGACAGGATAGAGGATAGGATCGGATAGAGGATAGGATAGGATAGAGTATAGGATAGGATAGAGGATAGGATAGGTGATTGGATAGGATAGGGGATAGGATAGGTTAGAGGATACGATATTATAGTGGAGAGGATCGAATATAGGATAGGATAGGGGATTGGATAGGATAGAGGATAGGATCGGATAGTTGATAGGATAGGATAGACGATAGGATAGGGGATTGGATAGGATAGTTGATAGAATAGGATAGAGGATAGGATAGGATAGAGAATTGGATAGGATATGATAGAGGATACGATATTATAGAGGATAGGATAGGATAGAGGATAGGATACGATAGAGTACAGGATATAGGATTGGATAGGGTAGAGGATAGGAAGGATAGAGGATAGGATAGGGGATTGGATAGGATAGAGAATAGGATAGGATAGAGGATAGGATAGGATAGAGGATAGGATAGGATAGAGGATAGGATAGGATAGAAGATAGGATAGGATAGAGGATTGGATAGGATAGAGGATAGGATAGGATAGAGGATAGGATAGGATAGAGGATAGGATAGGATAGAGGATAGGATAGGATAGAGGATAGGATAGGATAGGATAGAGGATAGGATAGGATAGAGGATAGGAGACGATAGAGGATAGGATAGGATCGGATAGATGATATTATAGGAAAGAGGATAGGATATGATAGAGGATACGATATTATAGAGGATAGGAAAGGATAGAGGATCGGATAGGATAGAGGATTGGATAGGATAGAGGATACGATAGGATAGAGGACATTATAGAGAATAGGATAGGATAGAGGATATGATAGGGGATTGGATAGGATAGAGGATAGGAGAGGATAGAGGATAGGATACGATAGAGTAAAGGATATAGGACTGGATAGGATAGAATATAGAATTGAATAGAGGACAGGATAGGTGATTGGATATGATAGAGGATAGGATAGGGGATTGGATAGGATAGAGGATACGATAGGATAGAGAATAGGATAGGATAGAGGATAGGATAGGATGGAGTATAGAATAGGACAGAGGATAGGATATAATTGAGGATAAGATAGGATAGAGGATAGGATAGGATAGAGGATAGGATAGGATAGAGGATAGGATAGGATTGAGGATAAGATAGGACAGAGGATAGGATAGGATAGAGGATAGGATAGGATACAGAATAGGATAGAGGATTTGATAGGATAGACAATAGGATAGAGGATGGGATATAATTGAGGATAGGATAGAATAGAGGATAGGATAGGATAGAGGAAAGGATAGGATAGAGGATAGGATAGAGGATAGGATAGGATTGAGGATAGGATAGGATGGAGGATAGGATAGGATAGAGGATAGGATAGGATAGAGAATAGGATAGAGGATAGGATAGGATAGACAATAGGATAGAGGATAGGATACGATTGAGGATAGGATAGAATAGAGGAAAGGATAGGATAGAGGATAGGATAGAGGATTGGATAGGGTAGGGGATATTATAGGATAGAGGATAGGATACGATAGAGGATAGGATACGATAGGGCACAGGATAGAGGATAGGATACGATAGAGGATAGGATAGGATAGATGATAGGATAGGATAGAGAATAGGATAGAGGGTAGGATAGGATAGAGAATAGTATAGAGGATAGGACAGAGGATTGGATAGGATAGGATAGTGCATAGGATAGGATTGAGGATAGGATAGGAGATTGGATAGGAGAGAGGACAGGAGACGATAGAGGATAGGATACGATAGCGTATAGGATATAGGAATGAATAGGATAGAGGATAGGATAGGATAGCATAGAGAATAGGATAGGATAGATGATATTATAGGAAAGAGGATAGGATAGGATAGAGGACAGGATAGGATACAGGATAGGATACGATAGAGTATAGGATATAGGATAGGATAGGATAGAGGATAGTATAGGATAGCGTATAGGATAGGATGGAGTATAGAATAGGATAAAGGATCGGATAGGATAGAGGATAGGATAGAATAGAGGATAGGATAGGATAGAGGATAGGATAGGGGATTGGATAGGATAGAGGATAGGATACGATAGAGGATAGGATAGGGTAGGATATAGAATAGGATGGGATGGATGATATTATAGGATAGAGGACAGGATAGGATAGAGGATACGATATTATAGTGGAGAGGATCGAATAGAGGATAGGATAGGGGATTGGATAGGATATAGGATATTATAGGAAAGAGGATAGGATATGATAGAGGATACGATATTATAGAGGACAGGATAGGATAGAGGATCGGATAGGATAGAGGATTGGATAGGGTAGAGCATACGATAGGATAGAGGACATTATAGAGAATAGGATAGGATAGGGGATAGGATAGGATAGAGGATAGGAGACGATAGAGGATAGGATAGGGTAGGATAGGATAGAGGATAGGATAGGATAGAGTATAGGATATAGGATTGGATAGGATAGAGGATAGGATAGGATAGAGAATAGGATAGGATAGATGATATTAAAGGAAAGTGGATAGGATATGATAGAGGATACGATATTATAGAGGATAGGATAGGATAGGATAGAGGATACGATATTATAGAGGATAGGATAGGATAGAGGATAGGATAGTATAGAGGATAGGATAGGATAGAGGATAGGATACGATAGCGTATAGGACATAGGATTGAATAAGATAGAGGATAGGATAGTATAGGATAGAGAATAGGATAGGATAGATGATATTATAGGAAAGAGGATAGGATATGATAGAGGATACGATATTATGGAGGACAGGATAGGATAGAGGATCGGATAGGATAGGATAAAGGATAGGATAGGATAGAGGATAGGGTAGGATAGAGGATAGGATAGGATAGAGGATAGGATAGGATTGGATAGAGAATAGGATAGGATAGATGATATTATAGGAAAGACGATAGGACATGATAGAGGATACGATATTATAGAGGATAGGATAGGATAGAGGATCGGATAGGATAGAGGATAGGAAAGGATAGAGGATAGGATCGGATAGAGGATAGGATAGGATAGGATAGAGTATAGGATATAGGATTGGTTAGGATAGAGCTTAGGATACGATAGAGGATAGGAGAGGATAGAGGATAGGATAGGATAGAGGATAGGATAGGATAGAGGATAGGATAGGGGATTGGATAGGATAGTTGATAGGATAGGGGATTGGATAGGATAGAGGATAGGATAGGATAGAGGATAGGTTAGGGGATTATATTGTACAGAAGATAGGAGACGATAGAGGATAGAATAGGATAGAGGATAGGATAGGATAGAGAATAGGATAGGGTAGATTATATTATAGGATAGAGGATACGATATTGTAGAGGATAGGATAGGGGATTGGATAGGATAGAGGATAGGATAGGATAGAGGATTGTATAGGGGATTGGATAGGATAGAGGATAGGATAGGATAGAGAATAGGATAGGATAGAGGATAGGATACGATAGAGGATAGGATAGAATAGAGGATAGGAAAGGATAGAGGATAGGATAGGATAGAGGATAGGATAGGATAGAGGATAGGATAGGATAGAGGATAGGATAGGATAGAGGATAGGATAGGATTGGATAGAGAATAGGATAGGATAGATGATATTATAGGAAAGACGATAGGATATGATAGAGGATACGATATTATAGAGGATAGGGTAGGATAGAGGATCGGATAGGATAGAGGATAGGATAGGATAGAGGAAAGGATAGGATAGAGGATAGGATAGAGGATAGGATAGAGGATTGGATAGGATAGGGGATATTATAGGATAGAGGATAGGATACGATAGAGGGTAGGATACGAT
Source organism: Halictus rubicundus (assembly GCF_050948215.1). Lineage (NCBI taxonomy): Eukaryota > Metazoa > Arthropoda > Insecta > Hymenoptera > Halictidae > Halictus > Halictus rubicundus. The sequence goes on from NW_027488916.1 coordinate 76,668, forward strand.
AGAGTATAGGATAGAGGATAGGATAGGATAAAGGATAGGATAGGATAGAGAATAGGATAGAGGGTAGGATGGGATAGAGAATAGGATAGAGGATAGGACAGAGGATTGGATAGGATAGGATAGTGGATAGGATAGGATAGTGGATAGGATAGGATTGAGGATAGGATAGGAGATTGCATAGGAGAGAGGACAGGAGACGATAGAGGATAGGATAGGATATAGGATTGGATAGGATAGAGGATAGGATAGGATAGAGAATAGAATAGGATAGAGGATAGGATAGGATAGAGGATAGGATAGGATAGAGGATAGGATAGGGGATTGGATAGGATAAAGGATAGGATACGATAGAGGATAGGATAGGGTAGGATATAGAATAGGATGGGATGGATGATATTATAGGATAGAGGACAGGATAGGATAGAGGATACGATATTATAGTGGAGAAGATCGAATAGAGGATAGGATAGGGGATTGGGTAGGATAGAGGATAGGATAGGATAGGATAGAGGATAGGATAGGATAGAGGATAGGATAGGATAGAGGATAGGATAGGATAGAGGATATGATAGGATAGAGGATAGGATAGGATAGAGGATAGGATAGGATAGAGGATAGGATAGGATAGAGGACAGGATAGGATAGAGGATAGGATAGGATAGAGGATAGGATAGGATAGCAGATACGATATTATAGTGGAGAGGATCGAATAGAGGATAGGATAGGGGATTGGATAGGATATAGGATAGTATAGGATAGAGGATAGGATAGGATGGAGGATAGGATACGATAGCATAGAGAATAGGATAGGATAGATGATATTATAGGAAAGAGGATAGGATATGATAGAGGATACGATATTATAGAGGACAGGATAGGATAGAGGATCGGATAGGATAGAGGATTGGATAGGATAGAGCATACGATAGGATGGAGGACATTATGGAGAATAGGATAGGATAGAGGATAGGATAGGATAGAGGATAGGAGACGATAGAGGATAGGATAGGATAGGATAGGATAGAGGATAGGATAGGATAGAGGATAGGATAGGATAAAGTATAGGATATAGGATTGGATAGGATAGAGGATAGGATAGGAGATTGGATAGGATAGAGGACAGGAGACGATAGAGGATAGGATAGGATAGAGGATTGGATAGGATAGAGGATAGGATAAGATAGAGGATACGGTAGGATATAGTATAGGATAGGATGGAAGATATTATAGGATAGAGCACAGGATAGGGTAGAGGATACGATATTATAGTGGAGAGGATCGAATATAGCATAGGATAGGGGATTGGATAGGATAGAGAATAGGATAGGATAGAGGATAGGATAGGATGGAGTATAGAATAGGATAGAGGATAGGATAGGATAGAGGATAGGATAGGATTGAGGATAGGATAGGAAAGAGGATAGGATAGGATAGAGGATAGGATAGGATAGAAGGAAGGATAGGATACAGGATAGGATAGGATTGAGGATAGGATAGGATAGAGGATAGAATAGGATAGAGGAAAGGATAGAATAGAGGATAGGATAGAGGATAGGATAGAGGATTGGATAGGATAGGGGATATTATAGGATAGAGGATAGGATACGATAGAGGATAGGATACGATAGAGTATAGGATAGAGGATAGGATAGGATAAAGGATAGGATAGGATAGAGAATAGGATAGAGGGTAGGATAGGATAGAGAATAGGATAGAGGATAGGATAGGATAGAGGATAGGATAGAGGATAGGATAGAGGATTGGATAGGATAGGGGATATTATAGGATAGAGGATAGGATACGATAGAGGATAGGATACGATAGAGTATAGGATAGAGGATAGGATAGGATAAAGGATAGGATAGGATAGAGAATAGGATAGAGGGTAGGATGGGATAGAGAATAGGATAGAGGATAGGACAGAGGATTGGATAGGATAGGATAGTGGATAGGATAGGATAGTGGATAGGATAGGATTGAGGATAGGATAGGAGATTGCATAGGAGAGAGGACAGGAGACGATAGAGGATAGGATAGGATATAGGATTGGATAGGATAGAGGATAGGATAGGATAGAGAATAGGATAGGATAGAGGATAGGATAGGATAGAGGATAGGATAGGATAGAGGATAGGATAGGGGATTGGATAGGATAGAGGATAGGATACGATAGAGGATAGGATAGGGTAGGATATAGAATAGGATGGGATGGATGATATTATAGGATAGAGGACAGGATAGGATAGAGGATACCATATTATAGTGGAGAGGATCGAATAGAGGATAGGATAGGGGATTGGGTAGGATAGAGGATAGGATAGGATAGGATAGAGGATAGGATAGGATAGAGGATAGGATAGGATAGAGGATAGGATAGGATAGAGGATAGGATAGGATAGAGGATATGATAGGATAGAGGATAGGATAGGATAGAGGATAGGATAGGATAGAGGATAGGATAGGATAGAGGACAGGATAGGATAGAGGATAGGATAGGATAGAGGATAGGATAGGATAGCAGATACGATATTATAGTGGAGAGGATCGAATAGAGGATAGGATAGGGGATTGGATAGGATATAGGATAGTATAGGATAGAGGATAGGATAGGATGGAGGATAGGATACGATAGCAAAGAGAATAGGATAGGATAGATGATATTATAGGAAAGAGGATAGGATATGATAGAGGATACGATATTATAGAGGACAGGATAGGATAGAGGATCGGATAGGATAGAGGATTGGATAGGATAGAGCATACGATAGGATAGAGGACATTATGGAGAATAGGATAGGATAGAGGATAGGATAGGATAGAGGATAGGAGACGATAGAGGATAGGATAGGATAGGATAGGATAGAGGATAGGATAGGATAGAGGATAGGATAGGATAAAGTATAGGATATAGGATTGGATAGGATAGAGGATAGGATAGGAGATTGGATAGGATAGAGGACAGGAGACGATAGAGGATAGGATAGGATAGAGGATTGGATAGGATAGAGGATAGGATAAGATAGAGGATACGGTAGGATATAGTATAGGATAGGATGGAAGATATTATAGGATAGAGCACAGGATAGGGTAGAGGATACGATATTATAGTGGAGAGGATCGAATATAGCATAGGATAGAGGATAGGATAGGATAGAGGATAGGATAGGATGGAGTATAGAATAGGATAGAGGATAGGATAGGATAGAGGATAGGATAGGATTGAGGATAGGATAGGAAAGAGGATAGGATAGGATAGAGGATAGGATAGGATAGAGAATAGGATAGACAATAGGATAGAGGACAAGATATAATTGAGGATAGGATAGAATAGAGGATAGGATAAGATAGAAGGAAGGATAGGATACAGGATAGGATAGGATTGAGGATAGGATAGGATAGAGGATAGGATAGGATAGAGGAAAGGATAGGATAGAGGATAGGATAGAGGATAGGATAGAGGATTGGATAGGATAGGGGATATTATAGGATAGAGGATAGGATACGATAGAGGATAGGATACGATAGAGTATAGGATAGAGGATAGGATAGGATAAAGGATAGGATAGGATAGAGAATAGGATAGAGGGTAGGATAGGATAGAGAATAGGATAGAGGATAGGACAGAGGATTGGATAGGATAGGATAGTGGATAGGAAAGGATAGTGGATAGGATAGCATTGAGGATAGGATTGGAGATTGCATAGGAGAGAGGACAGGAGACGATAGAGGATAGGATAGGATATAGGATTGGATAGGATAGAGGATAGGATAGAGGATAGGATAGGATAGAGAATAGGATAGGATAGATGATATTAAAGGAAAGTGGATAGGATATGATAGAGGATACGATATTATAGAGGATAGGATAGGATAGAGGATACGATATTATAGTGGAGAGGATCGAATAGAGGATAGGATAGGGGATTGGATAGGATAGAGGATAGGATAGGATAGGATAGAGGATAGGATAGGATAGAGGATAGGATAGGAGATTGGATAGGATAGAGGACAGGAGACGATAGAGGATAGGATAGGATAGAGGATTGGATAGGATAGAGGATAGGATAAGATAGAGGATACGGTAGGATATAGTATAGGATAGGATGGAAGATATTATAGGATAGAGCACAGGATAGGGTAGAGGATACGATATTATAGTGGAGAGGATCGAATATAGCATACGATAGGGGATTGGATAGGATAGAGGATAGGATAGGATAGAGGATAGGATAGGATGGAGTATAGAATAGGATAGAGGATAGGATAGGATAGAGGATAGGATAGGATTGAGGATAGGATAGGAAAGAGGATAGGATAGGATAGAGGATAGGATAGGATAGAGAATAGGATAGACAATAGGATAGACGACAAGATATAATTGAGGATAGGATAGAATAGAGGATAGGATAGGATAGAAGGAAGGATAGGATACAGGATAGGATAGGATTGAGGATAGGATAGGATAGAGGATAGGATAGGATAGAGGAAAGGATAGGATAGAGGATAGGATAGAGGATAGGATAGAGGATTGGATAGGATACGGGATATTATAGGATAGAGGATAGGATACGATAGAGGATAGGATACGATAGAGTATAGGATAGAGGATAGGATAGGATAAAGGATAGGATAGGATAGAGAATAGGATAGAGGGTAGGATAGGATAGAGGATAGGACCGGATAGAGGATAGGATAGGATAGAGGATACGATATTATAGAGGATAGGGTAGGATAGAGGATAGGATAGGATAGAGGATAGGATAGGATAGAGGACAGGATAGGAAAGAGTATAGGATACAATAGAGGATGGAATAGGATAGAGGATAGGATATAATTGAAGATAAGATATTATAGAGGATAGGATAGGATAGGATAGAGGATCAGATAGGATAGAGGATGGGGTAGGATAGAGGATACGATATGATAGCGGATAGGATAGCGGATAGGATAGGATAGAGGATAGGATAGGATAGAGGATAGGATAGGATAGAGGATAGGATAGGATAGAGGATAGGATAGGATAGAGGATAGGATAGGATAGAGGATAGGATAGGATAGAGGATAGGATAGGATAGAGGATAGGATAGGATAGAGGATAGGATAGGATAGAGGATAGGATAGGATAGAGGATAGGATAGGATAGAGGATAGGATAGGATAGAGGATAGGATAGGATAGAGGATTCGATAGGATAGAGGATACGATAGGATAGAGGGCAGGATAGGATAGAGTATAGGACAGGGGATTGGATAGGATAGAGGAGAGGATAGGATAGAAGATAGGATCGGATAGAGGATAGGATCGGGGAATGGATAGGTTAGAGGATCGGATAGAATAGAGGACAGGGTAGGATAGAGGATAGGATAGGATACAGGATAGGATAGAGAAGAGGATATGATAGAGGATAGGATAGGATAGAGGATAGTATATTGTAGAGGATAGGATAAGATAGAGGATAGGATAGAATAGAGGACAGGATAGGGTAGAGGATAGGATAGGATAGAGGATTGGATAGAATACAGGATTGCATTGAGGATAGGATAGGATAGAGGGTAGGATAGAGGATAGGATAGAGGATAGGATAGAGGATTCGATAGGATAGAGGATATTATAGGATACACGATAGGTTAGGATAGAGGATTCGACAGGATAGAGGATTCGATAGGATAAAGGGCAGGATAGGATAGAGGATAGGACAGGGGATTGGATAGGATAGAGGATAGAAGACGATAGAGGATAGGATAGGATAGAGGATAGGATCGGATAGAGGATAGGATAGGATACAGGATAGGATATAATAGAGGATAGGATAGGGGATTCGTTGGATAGAGGATAGGATAGGATAGAGGATAGGATAGGATAGCGGATAGGATAGGATAGAGGATAGGATTGGATAGAGGATAGGATAGGATAGAGGATAGGATAGGATAGAGGATAGGATAGGATAGAGGATTGGATAGAATACAGGATTGCATTGAGGATAGGATAGGATAGAGGGTAGGATAGAGGATAGGATAGAGGATAGGATAGAGGATAGGATAGAGGATTCGATAGGATAGAGGATATTATAGGATACACGATAGGTTAGGATAGAGGATTCGACAGGATAGAGGATTCGATAGGATAAAGGGCAGGATAGGATAGAGGATAGGACAGGGGATTGGATAGGATAGAGGATAGAAGACGATAGAGGATAGGATAGGATAGAGGATAGGATCGGATAGAGGATAGGATAGGATACAGGATAGGATATAATAGAGGATAGGATAGGGGATTCGTTGGATAGAGGATAGGATAGGATAGAGGATAGGATCGGATAGAGGATAGGATCGGGGAATGGATAGGTTAGAGGATCGTATAGAATAGAGGACAGGGTAGGATAGAGGATAGGATAGGATACAGGATAGGATAGAGAAGAGGATATGATAGAGGATAGGATAGGATAGAGGATAGTATATTGTAGAGGATAGGATAAGATAGAGGATAGGATAGAATAGAGGACAGGATAGGGTAGAGGATAGGATAGGATAGAGGATACGATATTATAGAGGATAGGGTAGGATATAGGGTAGGATGGAGGATTGGATCGGGTAGAGCGCAGGATAGGACAGAGGATAGGATAGCATAGAGGATAGGATAGGGGATTGGTTAGGATAGAGCAGACGATAGAGGATAGGATAGGATAGAGGATAGGATAGGATACAGGACAGGATAGGAAAGAGTATAGGATACAATAGAGGATGGAATAGGATAGGATATAATTGAAGATAAGATATTATAGAGGATAGGATAGGATAGGATCGGATAGAGCATAGGATAGGTGATTGGATAGGATAGAGGATAGGATAAGATAGAGGATAGGATAGGATAGAGGATAGGATATAATAGAGGATAGGATCCGATAGAGGATAGGATAGGGGATTCGTTGGATAGATTATAGGACAGGATAGAGGATAGGATAGGATAGCGGATAGGACAGGATAGTGAATAGGATAGGATAGATGATATTATTTCATAGAGGATAGAATATGAAAGAGTATACGATATTATAGAGGATAGGGTAGGATAGAGGATAGGATAGGATAGAGGATACGATATTATAGAGGATAGGGTAGGATATAGGGTAGGATGGAGGATTGGATCGGATAGAGCGTAGGATAGGGCAGAGGATAGGATAGCATAGAGGATAGGATAGGGGATTGGATAGGATAGAGCAGACGATAGAGGATAGGATAGGGTAGAGGATAGGATAGGATACAGGACAGGATAGGAAAGAGTATAGGATACAATAGAGGATGGAATAGGATAGGATATAATTGAAGATAAGATATTATAGAGGATAGGACAGGATAGGATAGAGGATCAGATAGGATAGAGGATAGGGTAGGATAGAGGATACGATATGATAGCGGATAGGATAGCGGATAGGATAGCGGATAGGATAGGATAGAGGATAGGATAGGATAGAGGATTGGATAGAATACAGGATTGCATTGAGGATAGGATAGGATAGAGGGTAGGATAGAGGATAGGATAGAGGATAGGATAGAGGATTCGATAGGATAGAGGATATTATAGGATACACGATAGGTTAGGATAGAGGATTCGACAGGATAGAGGATACGATAGGATAAAGGGCAGGATAGGATAGAGGATAGGACAGGGGATTGGATAGGATAGAGGATAGAAGACGATAGAGGATAGGATAGGATAGAGGATAGGATCGGATAGAGGATAGGATAGGATACAGGATAGGATATAATAGAGGATAGGATAGGGGATTCGTTGGATAGAGGATAGGATAGGATAGAGGATAGGATAGGATAGCGGATAGGATAGGATAGAGGATAGGATAGGATAGAGAATAGGATAGGATAGCTGATATTCTAGGATAGAGGATAGGATAGGATAGAGCATACGATATTATAGAGGATAGGATAGGATAGAGGATAGGATCGGATAGAGGATAGGATAGGATAGAGCATTGGATAGAATACAGGATTGCATTGAGGATAGGATAGGATAGAGGGTAGGATAGAGGATAGGATAGAGGATAGGATAGAGGATTCGATAGGATAGAGGATATTATAGGATACACGATAGGTTAGGATAGAGGATTCGACAGGATAGAGGATACGATAGTATAAAGGGCAGGATAGGATAGAGGATAGGACAGGGGATTGGATAGGATAGAGGATAGAAGACGATAGAGGATAGGATAGTATAGAGGATAGGATCGGATAGAGGATAGGATAGGATAGAGGATAGGATAGGATAGAGGATAGGATAGGATAGAGAATAGGATAGGATAGCTGATATTCTAGGATAGAGGATAGGATAGGATAGAGCATACGATATTATAGAGGATAGGATAGGATAGAAGATAGGATCGGATAGAGGATAGGATCGGGGAATGGATAGGTTAGAGGATCGGATAGAATAGAGGACAGGGTAGGATAGAGGATAGGATAGGATACAGGATAGGATAGAGAAGAGGATATGATAGAGGATAGGATAGGATAGAGGATAGTATATTGTAGAGGATAGGATAAGATAGAGGATAGGATAGAATAGAGGACAGGATAGGGTAGAGGATAGGATAGGATAGAGGATACGATATTATAGAGGATAGGGTAGGATATAGGATAGGATGGAGGATTGGATCGGATAGAGCGTAGGATAGGGCAGAGGATAGGATAGCATAGAGGATAGGATAGGGGATTGGATAGGATAGAGCAGACGATAGAGGATAGGATAGGGTAGAGGATAGGATAGGATACAGGACAGGATAGGAAAGAGTATAGGATACAATAGAGGATGGAATAGGATAGGATATAATTGAAGATAAGATATTATAGAGGATAGGACAGGATAGGATAGAGGATCAGATAGGATAGAGGATAGGGTAGGATAGAGGATACGATATGATAGCGGATAGGATAGCGGATAGGATAGCGGATAGGATAGGATAGAGGATAGGATAGGATAGAGGATTGGATAGAATACAGGATTGCATTGAGGATAGGATAGGATAGAGGGTAGGATAGAGGATAGGATAGAGGATAGGATAGAGGATTCGATAGGATAGAGGATATTATAGGATACACGATAGGTTAGGATAGAGGATTCGACAGGATAGAGGATACGATAGGATAAAGGGCAGGATAGGATAGAGGATAGGACAGGGGATTGGATAGGATAGAGGATAGAAGACGATAGAGGATAGGATAGGATAGAGGATAGGATCGGATAGAGAATAGGATAGGATACAGGATAGGATATAATAGAGGATAGGATAGGGGATTCGTTGGATAGAGGATAGGATAGGATAGAGGATAGGATAGGATAGCGGATAGGATAGGATAGAGTATAGAATAGGATAAAGGATAGGATAGGATAGAGGATAGGATAGATGATTGGATAGGATAGAGGATAGGATCGGATAGAGGATAGGGTAAGATAGAGGATAGGATATTATAGAGCATAGGATACGATAGAGGATAGGATACGATAGAGGATAGGATAGGGGATTGGATAGGACAGAGGATAGGATAGGATAGAGGATAGGATCGGATAGAGGATAGGATAGGTGATTGGATAGGATAGAGTATAGGATAGGCTATTGTATAGGATAGATGATACTATGGGATAGAGGATAGGACAGGATAGGATGGAGGATACGATATTATAGAGGATAGGGTAGGATAGAGGATAGGATGGAGGATTGGATCGGATAGAGGATAGGATAGGACAGAGGATAGGATAGCATAGAGGATAGGATAGGGGATTGGATAGGATAGAGCAGACGATAGAGGATAGGATAGGATACAGGATAGGACAGGATAGTGAATAGGATAGGATAGATGATATTATTGGATAGAGGATAGAATATGATAGAGGATACGATATTATAGATTATAGGGTAGGATAGAGGATTGGATAGAATACAGGATTGCATTGAGGATAGGATAGGATAGAGGATAGGATAGAGGATAGGACAGAGGATAGGATAGAGGATTCGATAGGATAGAGGATATAATAGGATACACGATAGGTTAGGATAGAGGATTCGATAGGATAGAGGATACGATAGGATAGAGGGCAGGATAGGATAGAGGATAGGACAGGGGATTGGATAGGATAGAGGATAGGATCGGATAGAGCATAGGATAGGTGATTGGATAGGATAGAGGATAGGATAAGATAGAGGATAGGATAGGATAGAGGATAGGATATAATAGAGGATAGGATCCGATAGAGGATAGGATAGGGGATTCGTTGGATAGAGGATAGGACAGGATAGAGGATAGGATAGGATAGCGGATAGGATAAGATAGAGTATAGAATAGGATAAAGGATAGGATAGGATAGAGGATAGGATAGGTGATTGGATAGGATAGAGGATAGGATCGGATAGAGGATAGGATAGGATAGAGGATAGGATAGGATAGAGTATAGGATACGATAGAGGATAGGATAGGATAGAGGATAGGATAGGGGATTGGATAGGACAGAGGATAGGATAGGATAGAGGATAGGATCGGATAGAGGATAGGATAGGTGATTGGATAGGATAGAGGATAGGATAGGATAGAGGATAGGATAGGATAGAGGATAGGATAGGATAGAGGATAGGATAGGATAGCGGATAGGATAGGATAAAGGATAGGATAGGATAGAGGATAGGATAGGATAGAGGATAGGATAGGATAGATTATAGGATAGGATAGAGGATAGGATAGGATAGAGTATAGGATAGGCTATTGTATAGGATAGATGATATTATGGGATAGAGGATAGGATAGGATAGAGGATAGGACCGGATAGAGGATAGGATAGGATAGAGGATACGATATTATAGAGGATAGGGTAGGATAGAGGATAGGATGGAGGATTGGATCGGATAGAGGATAGGATAGGACAGAAGATAGGATAGCATAGAGGATAGGATAGGGGATTGGATAGGATAGAGCAGACGATAGAGGATATGATAGGATAAAGGATAGGACAGGATAGTGAATAGGATAGGATAGATGATATTATTTCATAGAGGATAGAATATGAAAGAGTATACGATATTATAGAGGATAGGGTAGGATAGAGGATTGGATAGGATAGAGGATAGGATAGGATAGAGGACAGGATAGGAAAGAGTATAGGATACAATAGAGGATGGAATAGGATAGAGGATAGGATATAATTGAAGATAAGATATTATAGAGGATAGGATAGGATAGGATAGAGGATAGGACAGGATAGTGAATAGGATAGGATAGATGATATTATTTCATAGAGGATAGAATATGAAAGAGTATACGATATTATAGAGGATAGGGTAGGATAGAGGATAGGATAGGATAGAGGATAGGATAGGATAGCGGATAGGATAGGATAGAGTATAGAATAGGATAAAGGATAGGATAGGATAGAGGATAGGATAGGATAGCGGATAGGATAGGATTGGGTATAGGATAGGATTGAGGATAGGATAGGATAGATGATAAGATAGGATAGAGGATCGGATAGGGGATTGGATAGAGAATAGGATAGGATTGAGGATAGGATAGGATAGAGGATAGGATAGGATAGAGGATAGGATAGGATAGAGTATAGAATAGGAAAGAGGATAGGATAGGATAGAGGATAGGATAGAGGATAGGTTAGAATATTCGATAGGATAGAGGATATTATAGGATACACGATAAGTTAGGATAGAGGATTCGATAGGATAGAGGATAGGATAGGATAGAGGACAGGATAGGAAAGAGTATAGGATACAATAGAGGATGGAATAGGATAGAGGATAGGATATAATTGAAGATAAGATATTATAGAGGATAGGATAGGATAGGATAGAGGATCAGATAGGATAGAGGATGGGGTAGGATAGAGGATACGATATGATAGCGGATAGGATAGCGGATAGGATAGCGGATAGGATAGGATAGAGGATAGGATATAATAGAGTATAGGATCCTATAGAGGATAGGATAGGGGATTCATAGGATGGAGGATAGGATAGGATAGAGGATAGGATAGGATAGCGGATAGGATAGGATAGAGTATAGAATAGGATAAAGGATAGGATAGGATAGAGGATAGGATAGGATAGCGGATAGGATAGGATTGGGTATAGGATAGGATTGAGGATAGGATAGGATAGATGATAAGATAGGATAGAGGATCGGATAGGGGATTGGATAGAGAATAGGATAGGATTGAGGATAGGATAGGATAGAGGATAGGATAGGATAGAGGATAGGATAGGATAGAGTATAGAATAGGATAGAGGATAGGATAGGATAGAGGATAGGATAGAGGATAGGTTAGAATATTCGATAGGATAGAGGATATTATAGGATACACGATAAGTTAGGATAGAGGATTCGATAGGATAGAGGATAGGATAGGATAGAGGATAGGATAGGATAGAGGATAGGATAGGATAGAGGATAGGATAGGATAGAGAATAGGATAGGATAGAGGATAGGATAGGATAGATCATACGATATTATAGAGGATAGGATAGGATAGAGGATAGGATCGGATAGAGGATAGGATGGGGGAATGGATAGGTTAGAGGATCGGATAGAATAGAGGACAGGGTAGGATAGAGGATAGGATAGGATACAGGATAGGATAGAGAAGAGGATATGATAGAGGATAGGATAGGATAGAGGATAGTATATTGTAGAGGATAGGATAAGATAGAGGATAGGATAGAATAGAGGACAGGATAGGGTAGAGGATAGGATAGGATAGAGGATACGATATTATAGAGGATAGGGTAGGATATAGGATAGGATGGAGGATTGGATCGGATACAGCGTAGGATAGGACAGAGGATAGGATAGCATAGAGGATAGGATAGGGGATTGGATAGGATAGAGCAGACGATAGAGGATAGGATAGGATAGAGGATAGGATAGGATAGAGGACAGGATAGGAAAGAGTATAGGATACAATAGAGGATGGAATAGGATAGGATATAATTGAAGATAAGATATTATAGAGGATAGGATGGGATAGGATAGAGGATCAGATAGGATAGAGGATAGGATCGGATAGAGGATAGGATAGGTGATTGGATAGGATAGAGGATAGGATAGGATAGAGGATAGGATCGGATAGAGGATAGGATAGGTGATTGGATAGGATAGAGGATAGGATAGGGTAGAGGATAGGATAGAGGATAGGATAGGATAGAGGATAGGATAGGATAGAGGATAGGATAGGATAGAGGATAGGATAGGATAGAGGATAGGATAGGATAGAGGATAGGATAGAGGATAGGATAGGATAGAGGATAGGATAGGATAGAGGATAGGATAGGATAGAGGATAGGATAGGATACAGGATAGGACAGGATAGTGAATAGGATAGGATAGATGATATTATTGGATAGAGGATAGAATATGATAGAGGATACGATATTATAGAGGATAGGGTAGGATAGAGGATAGGATAGGATAGAGGATTGGATAGAATACAGGATTGCATTGAGGATAGGATAGGATAGAGGATAGGATAGAGGATAGGACAGAGGATAGGATAGAGGATATAATAGGATACACGATAGGTTAGGATAGAGGATTCGATAGGATAGAGGATACGATAGGATAGAGGGCAGGATAGGATAGAGGATAGGACAGGGGATTGGATAGGATAGAGGATAGGATCGGATAGAGCATAGGATAGGTGATTGGATAGGATAGAGGATAGGATAAGATAGAGGATAGGATAGGATAGAGGATAGGATATAATAGAGGATAGGATCCGATAGAGGATAGGATATGGGATTCGTTGGATAGAGGATAGGACAGGATAGAGGATATAATAGGATAGCGGATAGGATAGGATAGAGTATAGAATAGGATAAAGGATAGGATACGATAGAGGATAGGATAGGTGATTGGATAGGATAGAGGATAGGATCGGATAGAGGATAGGATAGGATAGAGGATAGGATAGGATAGAGGATAGGATACGATAGAGGATAGGATAGGATAGAGAATAGGATAGGGGATTGGATAGGACAGAGGATAGGATAGGATAGAGGATAGGATAGGTGATTGGATAGGATAGAGGATAGGATAGGATAGAGGATAGGATAGGATAGAGGATAGGATAGGATAGCGGAAAGGATAGGATAAAGGATAGGATAGGATAGAGGATAGGATAGGATAGAGAATAGGATAGGATAGATTATAGGATAGGATAGAGGATAGGATAGGATAGAGTATAGGATAGGCTATTGTATAGGATAGATGATATTATGGGATAGAGGATAGGATAGGATAGAGGATAGGACCGGATAGAGGATAGGATAGGATAGAGGATACGATATTATAGAGGATAGGGTAGGATAGAGTATAGGATGGAGGATTGGATCGGATAGAGGATAGGATAGGATAGAGGATAGGATTGGATAGAGGATAGGATAGGATAGAGGATAGGATAGGATAGAGGATAGGATAGGATAGAGGATAGGATAGGATAGAGGATTGGATAGAATACAGGATTGCATTGAGGATAGGATAGGATAGAGGGTAGGATAGAGGATAGGATAGAGGATAGGATAGAGGATTCGATAGGATAGAGGATATTATAGGATACACGATAGGTTAGGATAGAGGATTCGACAGGATAGAGGATACGATAGGATAAAGGATAGGACCGGATAGAGTATAGGATAGGATAGAGGATACGATATTATAGAGGATAGGGTAGGATAGAGTATAGGATGGAGGATTGGATCGGATAGAGGATAGGATAGGATAGAGGATAGGATTGGATAGAGGATAGGATAGGATAGAGGATAGGATAGGATAGGGGATAGGATAGGATAGAGGATAGGATAGGATAGAGGATTGGATAGAATACAGGATTGCATTGAGGATAGGATAGGATAGAGGGTAGGATAGAGAATAGGATAGAGGATAGGATAGAGGATTCGATAGGATAGAGGGTATTATAGGATACACGATAGGTTAGGATAGAGGAATCGACAGGATAGAGGATACGATAGGATAAAGGGCAGGATAGGATAGAGGATAGGACAGGGGATCGGATAGGATAGAGGATAGAAGACGATAGAGGATAGGATAGGATAGAGGATAGGATCGGATAGTGGATAGGATATAATACAGGATAGGATATAATAGAGGATAGGATAGGGGATTCGTTGGATAGAGGATAGGATAGGATAGAGGATAGGATAGGATAGCGGATAGGATAGGATAGATTATTGAATAGGATAAAGGATAGGATAGGATAGAGGATATGATCGGATAGAGGATAGGATAGGATAGAGGATAGGATATTATAGAGGATAGGATACGATAGAGGATAGGATAGGATAGAGGATAGGATAGGGGATTGGATAGGACAGAGGATAGGATAGGATAGAGGATTCGACAGGATAGAGGATACGATAGGATAAAGGGCAGGATAGGATAGAGGATAGGACAGGGGATCGGATAGGATAGAGGATAGAAGACGATAGAGGATAGGATAGGATAGAGGATAGGATAGGATAGAGGATAGGATAGGATAGAGGATAGGATAGGATAGAGGATAGGATAGGACAGAGGATAGGATAGGTGACTGGATAGGATAGAGGATAGGATAGGATAGAGGATAGGATAGGATAGAGGATAGGATTGGATAGAGGATAGGATAGGATAGAGGATAGGATAGGATAAAGGATAGGATAGGATAGAGGATAGGATAGGATAGAGGATAGGATAGGATAGAGGATAAGATAGGATAGAGGATAGGATAGGATAGAGGATAGGATAGGATAGAGTATAGGATAGGATAGAGGATAGGATAGGATAGAGGATAGGATAGGATAG
The DNA here is from genome assembly GCF_050948215.1 of Halictus rubicundus. Classification (NCBI taxonomy): domain Eukaryota; kingdom Metazoa; phylum Arthropoda; class Insecta; order Hymenoptera; family Halictidae; genus Halictus; species Halictus rubicundus. The sequence continues at coordinate 92,524 of NW_027488916.1, forward strand.
AGGATAGGATAAGATAGAGGATAGGATAGGATAGAGGATAGGATAGGATAGAGGATAGGATAGGATAGAGTATAGGATAGGCTATTGTATAGGATAGATGATATTATGGGATAGAGGATAGGATAGGATAGGATAGAGGATACGATATTATAGAGGATAGGGTAGGATAGAGGATAGGATGGAGGATTGGATCGGATAGAGGATAGGATAGGACAGAGGATAGGATAGCATAGAGGATAGGATAGGGGATTGGATAGGATAGAGCAGACGATAGAGGATAGGATAGGATACAGGATAGGACAGGATAGTGAATAGGATAGGATAGATGATATTATTGGATAGAGGATAGAATATGATAGAGGTTACGATATTATAGAGGATAGGGTAGGATAGAGGATAGGATAGGATAGAGGATTGGATAGAATACTTGATTGCATCGAGGATAGGATAGGATAGAGGATAGGATAGAGGATAGGACAGAGGATAGGATAGAGGATTCGATAGGATAGAGGATATAATAGGATACACGATAGGTTAGGATAGAGGATTCGATAGGATAGAGGATACGATAGGATAGAGGGCAGGATAGGATAGAGGATAGGACAGGGGATTGGATAGGATAGAGGATAGGATCGGATAGAGCATAGGATAGGTGATTGGATAGGATAGAGGATAGGATAAGATAGAGGATAGGATAGGATAGAGGATAGGATATAATAGAGGATAGGATCCGATACAGGATAGGATATGGGATTCGTTGGATAGAGGATAGGACAGGATAGAGGATATAATAGGATAGCAGATAGGATAGGATAGAGTATAGATTAGGATAAAGGATAGGATAGGATAGAGGATAGGATCGGATAGAGGATAGGATAGGATAGAGGATTGGATAGGATAGAGGATAGGATACGATAGAGGATAGGATAGGATAGAGGATAGGATAGGGGATTGGATAGGACAGAGGATAGGATAGGATAGAGGATGGGATCGGATAGAGGATAGGATAGGTGATTGGATAGGATAGAGGATAGGATAGAGGATAGGATAGGATAGAGGATAGGATAGGATAGAGGATAGGATAGGATACAGGATAGGATAGGATAGAGGATAGGAGAGGATAGAGGATACGATATAGGATTGGATAGGATAGAGAATAGGATACGATAGAGGATAGGATAGGATACAGGATAGGATAGGATAGAGGATAGGATAGGATAGAGAATAGGATAGGGTAGAGGATAGGATAGAGGATAGGATAGGGGATTCGATAGGATAGAGCATAGGAGAGGATAGAGGATAGGATAGGATAGAGGATACGATATTATAGAGGATAGGATAGGGGATTGGATAGGATAGAGGAGAGGATAGGATAGGATACAGGATAGGATAGGATAGGATACGATAGAGGATTGGATAGGATAGAGGATAGGATAGGATAGGATAGAGGATAGGATAGGATAGAGGATAGGATAGGATAGGATAGGATAGAGGATAGGATAGGATAGAGGATAGGATAAGATAGAGGATAGGATAGGATAGAGGATAGGATAGGATAGAGGATAGGTTAGGATAGAGGATAGGATAGGATAGAGGATAGGATAGGATAGAGGATAGGATAGGATAGAGGATAAGATAGGATAGAGGATAGGATAGGATAGAGGATTGGATAGAATACAGGATTGCATTGAGGATAGGATAGGATAGAGGATAGGATAGAGGATACGATAGAGGATAGGATAGAGGATTCGATAGGATAGAGGATATTATAGGATACACGATAGGTTAGGATAGAGGATTCGATAGGATAGAGGATAGGATAGGATAGAGGATAGTATATTATAGAGGATAGGATAGGATAGAGGATAGGATAGGATAGAGGATATGATAGGATAGAGGATAGGATAGGATAGAATATAGGATAGGATAGAGGATAGGATAGCATAGAGGATAGGATAGGATAGAGGATAGGATAGGATAGAGGATACGATAGGATAGAGGAAACGATAGGAAAGAGGAAAGGATAGAGGATAGGATAGAGGATAGGATAGGATAGAGGATAGAGGATAGGATAGGATAGAGGATAGGATAGGATCGAGGATAGGATAGGATAGAGGATAGGATAGGATAGAGGATAGGATAGGATAGAGGATAGGATAGGATAGAGGATAGGATAGGATAGAGGATAGGATAGGATAGAGGATAGGATAGGATAGAGGATAGGATAGGATAGAGGATAGGATAGGATAGAGGATAGGATAGGATAGAGGATAGGATAGGATAGAGGATAGGATAGGATAGAGGATAGGATAGGATAGAGGATAGGATAGGATAGAGGATAGGATAGGATAGAGGATAGGATAGGATAGAGGATAGGATAGGATAGAGGATAGGATAGGATAGAGGATAAGATAGGATAGAGGATAGGATAGGATAGAGGATTGGATAGAATACAAGATTGCATTGAGGATAGGATAGGATAGAGGATAGGATAGAGGATACGATAGAGGATAGGATAGGGGATTCGTTGGATAGAGGATAGGATAGGATAGAGGATAGGATAGGATAGCGGATAGGATAGGATAGAGTATAGAATAGGATAAAGGATAGGATAGGATAGAGGATAGGATAGGATAGAGGATAGGATAGGATAGAGTATAGAATAGGATAGAGGATAGGATAGGATAGAGGATAGGATCCGATAGAGGATAGGATAGGGGACTCGTTGGATAGAGGATAGGATAGGATACAGGATAGGATAGGATAGCGGATAGGATAGGATAGAGTATAGAATAGGATAAACGATAGCATAGGATAGATGATAAGATAGGATAGAGCATCGGATAGGGGATTGGATAGAGAATAGGATAGGATAGAGCATAGGATAAGATACAGGATAGGATAGGATAGAGGATAGGATAGGATAGGGGATATTATAGGATAGAGGATAGGATAGGATAGCGGATAGGATAGCGGATAGGATAGCGGACAGGATAGGGTAGAGGATAGGATAGGATAGAGGATTGGATAGAATACAGGATTTCATTGAGGATAGGATAGGATAGAGGATAGGATAGAGGATAGGATAGAGGATTCGATAGGATAGAGGATTCGATAGGATAGAGGATATTGTAGGATACACGATAGGTTAGGATAGAGGATACGATAGGATAGAGGAAAGGATAGAGGATAGGATAGGAAAGAGGATAGGATAGGATAGAGGATAGGATAGGATAGAGGATAGGATAGGATAGAGGATAGGATAGGATAGAGGATAGGATAGGATAGAGGATAGGATATAATAGAGGATAGGATCGAACAGAGGATAGGATAGGGGATTGGGTTGGATAGAGGATAGGATAGGATAGAGGATAGGATAGGTGACTGGATAGGATAGAGGATAGGATAGGATAGAGGGTAGGATAGGATAGAGGATAGGATAGGATAGAGGATAGGATAGGATAGTGGATAGGATAGGATAGAGGATAGGTTAGGATAGAGGATAGGATAGGATAGAGGATAGGATAGGATAGAGGATAGGATAGGATAGAGGATAAGATAGGATAGAGGATAGGATAGGATAGAGGATTGGATAGAATACAGGATTGCATTGAGGATAGGATAGGATAGAGGATAGGATAGAGGATACGATAGAGGATAGGATAGAGGATTCGATAGGATAGAGGATATTATAGGATACACGATAGGTTAGGATAGAGGATTCGATAGGATAGAGGATAGGATAGGATAGGGGATAGTATATTATAGAGGATAGGATAGGATAGAGGATAGGATAGGATAGAGGATATGATAGGATAGAGGATAGGATAGGATAGAGAATAGGATCGGATAGAGAATAGGATAGGATAGAGGATAGGATAGGATAGAGGATACGATAGGATAGAGGAAAGGATAGAGGATAGGATAGAGGATAGGATAGGATAGGGGATTCGTTGGATAGAGGATAGGATAGGATAGAGGATAGGATAGGATAGCGGATAGGATAGGATAGAGTATAGAATAGGATAAAGGATAGGATAGGATAGAGGATAGGATAGGATAGAGGATAGGATAGGATAGAGTATAGAATAGGATAGAGGATAGGATAGGATAGAGGATAGGATCCGATAGAGGATAGGACAGGGGACTCGTTGGATAGAGGATAGGATAGGATACAGGATAGGATAGGATAGCGGATAGGATAGGATAGAGTATAGAATAGGATAAACGATAGCATAGGATAGATGATAAGATAGGATAGAGCATCGGATAGGGGATTGGATAGAGAATAGGATAGGATAGAGCATAGGATAAGATACAGGATAGGATAGGATAGAGGATAGGATAGGATAGGGGATATTATAGGATAGAGGATAGGATAGGATAGCGGATAGGATAGCGGATAGGATAGCGGACAGGATAGGGTAGAGGATAGGATAGGATAGAGGATTGGATAGAATACAGGATTTCATTGAGGATAGGATAGGATAGAGGATAGGATAGAGGATAGGATAGAGGATTCGATAGGATAGAGGATTCGATAGGATAGAGGATATTGTAGGATACACGATAGGTTAGGATAGAGGATACGATAGGATAGAGGAAAGGATAGAGGATAGGATAGGAAAGAGGATAGGATAGGATAGAGGATAGGATAGGATAGAGGATAGGATAGGATAGAGGATAGGATAGGATAGAGGATAGGATAGGATAGAGGATAGGATATAATAGAGGATAGGATCGAACAGAGGATAGGATAGGGGATTGGGTTGGATAGAGGATAGGATAGGATAGAGGATTGGATAGGTGACTGGATAGGATAGAGGATAGGATAGGATAGAGGGTAGGATAGGATAGAGGATAGGATAGGATAGAGGATAGGATAGGATAGTGGATAGGATAGGATAGAGGATAGGTTAGGATAGAGGATAGGATAGGATAGAGGATAGGATAGGATAGAGGATAGGATAGGATAGAGGATAAGATAGGATAGAGGATAGGATAGGATAGAGGATTGGATAGAATACAGGATTGCATTGAGGATAGGATAGGATAGAGGATAGGATAGAGGATACGATAGAGGATAGGATAGAGGATTCGATAGGATAGAGGATATTATAGGATACACGATAGGTTAGGATAGAGGATTCGATAGGATAGAGGATAGGATAGGATAGGGGATAGTATATTATAGAGGATAGGATAGGATAGAGGATAGGATAGGATAGAGGATATGATAGGATAGAGGATAGGATAGGATAGAGAATAGGATCGGATAGAGAATAGGATAGGATAGAGGATAGGATAGGATAGAGGATACGATAGGATAGAGGAAAGGATAGAGGATAGGATAGAGGATAGGATAGGATAGGGGATAGAGGATAGGATAGGATAGAGGATAGGATAGGATAGAGGATTGGATAGGATAGAGGATAGGATAGGATAGAGGATAGGATAGGATAGAGTATAGGTTATAGGATTGGCTAGGATAGAGGATAGGATACGATAGAGGATAGGATAGGATAGGATAGAGAATGGGATAGGATATATGATATTATAGGATGGAGCAAGGATAGGACAGAGGATACGATATTATAGAGGATAGGATAGGATAGCGGAAAGGATAGGATAGAGGATAGGATAGTGTAGGATCTCGGGAAAAATGAGGGCACCGCCGCCGGGAATCGAACCCACGACCTCACTGGTGGTAGCCGATCGACTAACGCGCTCACCCACGGAACCCTCCCGTTCTTCCCGATTTCCCACATACTTTTGTTCTGGGGGTCCTGATCCCACACTCGGCCATCCTGCAACGACATTCGCCCTCGAATGTCCGTCACAGCGTCGTCTCATCGTCTTTTTTGTGCTGTGGCCATACACAGAGCCACCAAACACAACTCGTCGTAACAACTTAGAAACTCACAGCGCCATCGTGCGGCGATCGGTGTTCCCCCAATCCCACTTCTGACACCAATCAACAAAGGCGAAGCCCCACTCGACACATACCACATCGACCACCTTGGACCTTTGGTATCAACAAAAAAAAGCTATCATCACATTTTGGTTGTCATTGATGCATTCACCAAGTTTGTATGGCTTTACACCACGAAAACGACGAATACCAACGAAGTGGTGCGGCATTTGGAGAAGCAGGCGGTAACGTTCGGTAATCCACGGCGTATCATTTCCGACAGAGGCACTGCGTTCACTTCCGGAGAATTTAAGGAGTATTGCGCGAAAGAAAGAATTGAACACCTCCTTATTGCAACCGGAGTCCCACGAGGCAACGGACAGGTGGAACGAGTTAATCGAACACTTATACCGGTACTAACGAAACTAGCAGCGCCTAAACCGGAAGAGTGGTACAGGTATGTAGAGGTGGTACAGAAATACCTCAATGCAACGCACCACCGAAGCATAAATTCCACACCATTCCGGTTATTCTTCGGAACACAGATGAGAACAAGAGACGAGGCGCCAATCAGGGAGATACTTGAGCAAGAGTGGGCAGCGACGTTTGAAGAAAAGCGGGATGAAGAAAGAAGAGAAGCTAGTGAAAGCATTGCGAAAATTCAAAAAGAGAATCAGAAAACATATAACAAAAGGAGGAAAGAAGCGCGTACATATCGCGATAATGAATTAGTAGCAATCAAGCGAACGCAAGCGGGACCAGGCATGAAGCTAGCAGCGAAGTATCTAGGCCCTTATAGGATCACAAGGGCGCTGCGAAATAACCGGTACATAGTAGAAAAGATTGGAAATCAGGAGGGGCCAAAACAGACGACCACCGTAGCGGACTACATGAAACCGTGGGCACAAGCGGATCATGATTTGAGCAGCGACGAAAGCGATCCTGAAGGCGCAGCATCTGAGGGCAGATGCTAGAGCAGGATGGCCGAGTGTGGGAAGGGACGAAGGGGTACATCGGGACGTTGAGACGGTAGTGTTTGGGTTCGCGAGCGGAACAGAGACCGATGCTCAAAAACAATTAATAGTTTTAACAAGCGAAGAGAAATAGCGCAACTTTCAAGGCGGCGGATCTCGGCGAAAGACGTTCTCGGCGAAAGACGTTTAATTATAAAAATATATCGTCATTTTCATATTATCCTCCCAGATCCTACAATAGTATAGAGGATAGGATGTGATACAGGATAGGATAAGAGGATAGGATAGGATAGGATATAGGATAGGATCGGATAGAGGATAGGATAGGATAGAGAATAGGATATGATAGAGGATACGATATTATAGAGTATGGATAGGATAGCGGAAAGGATAGGATAGAGAATAGGATAGTATAGAGGATAGGACGTGATACAGGATAGGATAGGATACAGGATAGGATAGGATAAAGGATAGGATAGGATAGAGGATAGGATAGGATAGAGGGTAGGATAGAGGATAGGATAGGATACAGGATAGGATAGGATAGAGGATAGGATAGGATACAGGATACGATAGGATAGAGGATAGGATAGCATAGAGGATACGATATAGGATTGGATAGGATAGAGGATAGGATAGGATAGAGGATAGGATAGGATACAGGATACGATAGGATAGAGGATAGGATAGCATAGAGGATACGATATAGGATTGGATATGATAGAAGATAGGATACGATAGAGGATAGGATAGGATTGGATAGAGAACAGGATGGGATCGAGGATAGCATAGGATAGAGTATAGGATAGGATAGAGAATAGGGTAGGATAGGTGATATTATAGGAAAGAGGATAGGATATGATAGAGGATACGATATAGGATTGGATAGAATAGAGAATAGGATACGATAGAGGATAGTATAGGATTGGATAGACAATAGGATCGGATAGAGGATAGGATAGGATAGCGGAGAGGATAGGATAGAGGATAGGATAGGATAGGATAGGATAGAGAAGAGGATAGGATAGATGATGGTATAGGATAGAAAATAGGATAGGATAGAGGATACGATATTATAGATGATAGAATACGATCGAGTATTGGATAGGATAGAGAATAGGACGGGATAGAGGATAGGATAGGATAGAGGATAGGATAGGATAGAGGATAGGATAGGATAGAGGATAGGATAGAGGATAGGATAGGATAGAGGATAGGATAGGATAAAGGATAGGATAGGGGATTGGATAGGATAGAGGATAGGAGACGATAGAGGATAGGATAGGATAGATGATAGGATATGATAGAGGATAGGATACGATAGAGGATAGGATAGGATGGAGGATAGGATAAAATAGGGGATAGGATAGGATAGAGGATACTGTTGGGAAGCGAGTAAATTTAGTTCCAATGAGCGGTGTGAGAACCACTGTACGAGTTGAGCGCCACTGAACGGTGCCTGCGCGGCGTGCGATACGTAGATGCGTGTTAGTTGGATTTCGGCGCTCTCTCAAGTAAACACGAGGTGTTCGACAAATGTAACCTTTATATATTCACTACATTATTCATTATTATACTCCACATTACAACATTTAAATACAGTGTTAGATCTCTTCCTGCACACCACCTAATCATCCAATAAGATCCAACATTCAACATGGTAGCAGAGGTCCGTGGTTGGCTGATTATACTGGTGATTGCAACAAATTCGGAAGAGTTCTAGAAGGTTATGGGAACACGTGGAGCTGGAATAGTAGACGAATCTAAAACTAAAGACGAAGTAAGAAAACGGTTTGTAAAGTGTGTACAAAAGGTTATAAAGTTAAATAAAGTGGTAAAAGTGCTCAAAGAAACTGAACAGGAAAACATAAAAGTTTTGGAAGAAAGTAAATGGGAAAATAGACAAGTCAACATGGCGGATGAATTCAAGATGACGCTACCTATTTTCGATGGAAAAGATTACAGCACGTGGAAGAAGAGAATTGTGATTTTTCTAAGAATGAAAAAATGTGAAACAGTGATACAACGCGAGAGAGCTGCAACGGAGAATGAAGCCACGTGGAACGAGAAAGATCTAAAGGCAATGAATTACATTTATAGTGCCTTGTCAAACAGACAAATGGAATTAGTCAATGACGAAAATACCAGCTGTGAAATAATCAAGAAATTAGACAAGCTGTACCTACGTGAGTCAACCGCATTACAAATCTGTGTAAGAAATAAACTGGAACGGTTAAAATTAAAAGACTTTACTGAAACAAGTGAATTCTACAGTGAATTTGAAAAATTGACAATTGAGCTGAAAAATGCCGGTGCTACGGTAAATGAACCAGAAAAGTTAAATTATCTTCTGAGAACGCTACCAAGTTCCTTAAGCCATATTGGTGATTTAGTTGATGTGTTGCCCGAGCAAGAAAGAACTGTTGACTATGTTATAAATAAAATAAAGTTATACGAAGAACGTGAAAGGGATAAAAATCAAAGTTCAAAAATTAAAAGTGGCAACTCAAATGTATTTCGAAGTGAAGTAAAAAAGGACAGAACGTGTTACAAATGCGGTAAGCCTGGACATTATCAATATGAGTGTACGAGCCAGAACAACGGTGGAAACTTCTGGAGAGGTTCGAGAGGAGGAAGACAGCAGCAAGCGCCAGGAGGCGCGAGATACCAGCACCAACAGCGGGGAAGAGTCAGCTATAGCAGAGGCAGCAGCGCGTACCAAGGTACAGGTCATCGAGGACGAGGCTGTCAACAACGGCGAGACCGTCAGATCGCAGATCAAGACACGATGACATTCTTGACCGAGACAGAGGGTAGAGTAAGCTACAGTAGCGAGGTAAATAATTGCGAAAATAAATTAGAATGGGTATTAGATAGCGGATGTTCGGACCACATTATAAACAACGATAAATATTTTGTAAAATTAAGCAATTTAGACAATCCGATAAATGTTAAAGTGGGAGATGGCCGAACATTAAAAGCGACTAAAGTAGGAGACGTTAAAACAAAATTTATAACGAATTTTAACGAAAAGGAAATAATATTAAAAGATGTATTCTTCGTTAAAGAGATGGATAGAAATCTAATGAGTTTTGGTAAAATAGCAGAGAAAGCGAAAATAGTTTCAGTTGGAAATAATTCAAAGATTTACGCGGGAAATAAATTGATAGGAGTCGCGAACAAAGCAAATAATGTGTACAAGATAAACACAGTAGTCGAGAGTAAACAGAGTTATATCGCTGAAGATATAAATAACGGCATGACTTTGAAAGAGAAATTCCATAGGATTCTTGGACATGTAAACTTTGGGTATTTGAATATTCTGAGTAAAAATAATTTAGTCGAAGGCTTACCGAGTAATTTAGAGAATGAATATCTGAGATGCGGTACATGTATACAAAATAAAATGACTAACACTACTTTCGAAAATAATAGATATAGAGCGAAGGAGATAGGAGAAATTATACATGCAGATGTAAACGGACCGCATAGCACAGTAGGGTGTATGGGAGAAAGATACTTTTTAGTCTTGATTGATGATTTTAGTAAAGCTGGAAAAGTTTACACAATGAAAAATAAAAATGAAGTATGCCATTGGATTATAACTTATGTTAACTTAATAGAAAATTTAACAGAGAAAAAAATTAAACGGTTTAGATGCGATAACGGTAAAGAATTTTTGAATAAAGACATTTACGAATTTGCGAAGGGAAAAGGAATTTTCATTGAACCATGTCCTCCGTATGTTCACGAATTGAACGGAACTGCTGAACGATATAATAGGTCAATAATGGAAACAGCAAGATGTTTACTAGCAGACGCGAGAATACACAATAGATTTTGGCCAGAAGTAGTTAAAACAGCAGCATACTTAAAAAACAGAACGTTAGCAAATACCTTGGAAAAAAAGACTCCATATGAAATTATGATGGGAAGGAAGCCCGATATTAAAAATTTGAAACTGTACGGGAGTAGAGTTTTTGTTAAAGTTCCGGAGATAAAAAGAAAAAACAAATGGGATAGAAAATCCGATTTAGGAATTTTAGTCGGTTATGAAGATGTAGGCTATAGGATTCTCATAAATAATAAAATTGTTGTAGCCAAACATGTAGATATTATCGATGAAAACGTAAAGTTAGTTGGGTTCAAAGGTAACGATGAAATTACTGATAATAGTTTAAATGGAAGTGAGATAGATCAACAAAGCATAATTGATGAAAATGATAGTATTGAAAATGATGGTAGGGAAAATAATGGAAACAATGTAAATATTCAACCCAATACAAGTATTCAAAAGTTAGAACCAGTAAGAAGGTCAGAAAGAAAGAAAAATCCTGTAAAGCGATATGGAGATCCAGTAACAAATTGTATTTACGTAAATTATGTAAGCGTAGATAGTCCGGAAAATTACAACGAGGCTATAAACAGTAATGATAGTGAAAATTGGCGAGATGCGATGAACAAAGAGATTGAATGTTTAAAAAGAAATGATACGTGGAAATTAGTTGAGAAACCAAAAGATAAAAAAATATTAGATTTAAAATGGGTGTATACAAAAAAGGCTGAGAATCAGTTTAAGGCTAGAATTGTAGTAAGAGGGTTTCAACAAAGAGAAATACTTGAAGACATTTATTCGCCAGTAGCAAGGACACAAACATTAAAAATTCTGTTAAATTACTGTGTGCAAAACGATTTAGAAATAGACCAAATGGATGTAGAAGCCGCATTCCTTAACGGGAAAATAAAGTCGGAAGTGTATGTGAAACAACCTCAAGGTTATGACGATAACACAGGGAGAGTGTGTAAGCTCGAAAAATCATTGTACGGACTACGCGAAAGTCCACGCGCATGGTATGAGTGCTTGGATAAATTTTTGTTAGATTTAGGATTTGAGAAGAGTAAGATTGATTATTGTTTATACATTATAAAAATTAATGATAAAAAAGTTTACTTAATTATTTTTGTTGATGATTTACTAATTTGTGGTCAAAGTAGAAAATTAATGGAATATATTAAAAGGAAATTAGCAGTAAAATTTCGAATGAAAGACATGGGCCAAATAAGAACGTATCTAGGCATAAATATTAACTATGAGTATAAAAATAAAAGTATGACGCTAGATCAGGAAAGTTATATTAAATCATTGGCAACAAAATATGAAATCAAAGATGCAAAATTATATGCGACGCCGATGGAGCAAAATTTAAAATGTGAACCCGCACTATCAGCATCAAGTGACTTAAAGTATAGAAATTTAATCGGTGCACTTTTATATATAAGTTCGAGTACTAGACCGGATATTTGTTATTGTGTTAACTATCTAAGCAGATTCCAAAATTGCCATGACCAAAGTCATTATAAATACGCTTTAAGAATATTAAAATATTTATATTACACCAAAGAATTAAAGTTAAAATTTGAGAAAAATCTGAACGCAGATATATTAGATTGTTGTGTAGATGCTGATTGGGCGGGAGATATAGTTGATAGAAAATCCACGACTGGATATGTAATAAGAATGTATGGTAATAGTATTTTCTGGAAATCAAAGAAACAAGATATTGTAACAAAATCATCCACAGAAGCAGAGTATGTTGCGTTGTCTGTATGCGTGAGTGAGGTTAAATTAATTAAAGAATTATTAAAGGATTTTGAAATAAAGATTAATGAGCCGATACAAATTTATGAGGATAACGCAGGTGCAATCAGTATAAGTAAATTTGGAAATTTAACAAAGAAATCTAAGTACATAGAAACGCACTATCATTTTGTAAATGAAAATTATTTAAATAGAGAGATTAATGTAATAAAAATAGATTCAGAGGAAAATCCTGCAGATATCTTTACTAAGTCATTAGGACGTACTAAGTTTGAAAAGTTCAGAGAAGAATTAAAGATTTGTTAAATAAAAAAACTAAATTTAAGGAGGCGTGTTGGGAAGCGAGTAAATTTAGTTCCAATGAGCGGTGTGAGAACCACTGTACGAGTTGAGCGCCACTGAACGGTGCCTGCGCGGCGTGCGATACGTAGATGCGTGTTAGTTGGATTTCGGCGCTCTCTCAAGTAAACACGAGGTGTTCGACAAATGTAACCTTTATATATTCACTACATTATTCATTATTATACTCCACATTACAACATTTAAATACAGTGTTAGATCTCTTCCTGCACACCACCTAATCATCCAATAAGATCCAACATTCAACAGATACGATAGAGGATTGGATAGGATAGAGGATAGGATAGGGGCTAGTGGATACGTCAGGCCAGAGGATAGGATAGGATAGAGGATAGGATATAGGATAGGATACAGGATAGGATAGGATACAGGATACGATATTAGAGAGGATAGGATAGGATAGAGGATAGGATTAGATAGAGTATAGGATAGAGGATAGGATAGGATAGAGTATTGGATAGAATAGAGGATAGGATAGAGGATTGGATGGGATAGAGGACTGCATACGATAGAGGATAGAATAGGATAGAGGATAGTATAGGGGGTTGGATAGGACAGAGGATAGGATAGGATATTGGATAGGATAGAGAATAGGATAGCGTAGAGGATAGGATAGGATGGAGGATAGGATAGTTGATTCGATAGGATAGAGGATAGGAGAGGATAGAGGATAGGATAGGATAGAGGATGCGATATTATAAGGGATAGGATAGGATAGAGGATAGGATAGGATAGAGGATATGATAGGACAGAAGATAAGATAGGATAGAGGATAGGGTAGGATAGAGGATAGGATAGGATAGATAAAATTATGGGAAAGAGGATAGGATATGATAGAGGATATAATACGATAGAGGATAGGATACGATAGAGGGTAGGATATGATTGAAGATAGGATAGGATAGAGGATAGGATAGGATAGAGAGTAGGATAGGATAGAGGATAGGATAGGATAGAGGATAGGATAGGATAGAGGATAGGATAGGATAGAGGATAAGATAGGATAGAGGATAGGATAGGATAGAGGATTGGATAGAATACAGGATTGCATTGAGGATAGGATAGGATAGAGGATAGGATAGAGGATACGATAGAGGATAGGATAGAGGATTCGATAGGATAGAGGATATTATAGGATACACGATAGGTTAGGATAGAGGATTCGATAGGATAGAGGATAGGATAGGATAGGGGATAGTATATTATAGAGGATAGGATAGGATAGAGGATAGGATAGGATAGAGGATATGATAGGATAGAGGATAGGATAGGATAGAGAATAGGATCGGATAGAGAATAGGATAGGATAGAGGATAGGATAGGATAGAGGATACGATAGGATAGAGGAAAGGATAGAGGATAGGATAGAGGATAGGATAGGATAGGGGATAGAGGATAGGATAGGATAGAGGATAGGATAGGATAGAGGATTGGATAGGATAGAGGATAGGATAGGATAGAGGATAGGATAGGATAGAGGATAGGATAGGATAGAGGATAGGATAGGATAGAGGATAGGATAGGATAGAGGATAGGATAGGATAGAGGATAGGATAGGATAGAGGATAGGATAGGATAGAGGATAGGATAGGATAGAGGATAGGATAGGATAGAGGATAGGATAGGATAGAGGATAGGATAGGATAGAGGATAGGATAGGATATAAGATAGGATAGGATAGAGGATAGGATAGGATAGAGGATACGATAGGATAGAGGATAGGATAGGATAGAGGATAGGATAGCATAGAGGATAGGATGGGACAGAGGATACGATAGGATAGAGGATAGGATAGGATAGCGGATAGGATAGCGGACAGGATAGGATAGCGGATACGATAGGATAGAGGATTGGATAGAATACAGGATTGCTTTGAGGATAGGATAGGATAGAGGGTAGAATAGAGGATAGGATAGGATAGAGGATAGGATAGAGGATAGGATAGAGGATAGGATAGAGGATTCGATAGGATAGAGGATATTATAGGATACACGATAGGTTAGGATAGAGGATTCGATAGGATAGAGGATAGGATAGGGGATTGGATAGGACAGAGGATAGGATAGGTTAGAGGATAGGATCGGATAGAGGATAGGATAGGTGATTGGATAGGATAGGATAAAGGATAGGATAGGATAGAGGATAGGATATAATAGAGGATAGGATCCGATAGAGGATAGGATAGGGGATTCGTTGGATAGAGGATAGGATAGGATAGAGGATGGGAGAGGATAGATGACAAGATAGGATAGAGGATCGGATAGGGGATTGGATAGAGAATAGGATAGGATAGAGGATAGGATAGGATAGAGGATAGGATAGGATAGAGGATAGGATAGGATAGAGGATAGGATCGGATAGAGGATAGGATAGGTGATTGGATAGGGTAGAGGATAGGATAAGATAGAGGATAGGATAGGATAGAGGATAGGATAGGATAGGATAGAGGATAGGATAGGTGATTGGATAGGGTAGAGGATAGGATAAGATAGAGGATAGGATAGGATAGAGGATAGGATAGGATAGAGGATAGGATAGGATAGAGGATAGGATAGGATAGAGGATATGATAGGATAGAGGATAGGATAGGATAGAGGATAGGATAGGATAGAGAATAGGATAGGATAGAGGATAGGATAGGATACAGGATAGGATAGGATAGAGGATAGGATAGGATGGAGGATACGATAGGATAGTGGAAAGGATAGAGGATAGGATAGGATAGAGGATAGGATAGGATAGAGGATATTATAGGATAGAGGATAGGATAGGATAGAGGATAGGATAGGATAGAGGATAGGATAGGATAGAGGATAGGATAGGATAGAGGATAGGATAGGATAGAGGATAGGATAGGATAGAGGATAGGATAGGATAGAGGATAGGATAGGATAGAGGATAGGATAGGATTGAGGATAGGATAGGATAGATGATAAGATTGGATAGAGCATCGGATAGGGGATTGGATAAGATATAGGATAGGATAGGATAGAGGATAGGATAGGATAGAGGATAGGATAGGATAGAGGATAGGATAGGAGAGAGGATACGATAAGATAGAGGAAAGGATAGAGGATAGGATAGGATAGAGGATAGGATAGGTTAGAGGATAGGATAGGATAGAGGATAGGATAGGATAGAGGATAGGATAGAGGATAGGATAGCATAGAGGATAGGATAGGATAGAGGATAGTATAGGATAGAGGATAGGATAGGATAGAGGATAGGATAGGATAGAGGATAGGATACGATAGAGGATACGATAGGATAGATGAAAGGATAGAGGATATGATAGGATAGAGGATAGGATAGGATAGAGGATAGGATAGGATAGAGGATAGGATAGGATAGAAGATAGGATAGGAGAGAGGATAGGATAGGATAGAGCATAGGATAGGATAGAGGATAGGATAGGATAGAGTATAGAATAGGATAGAGGATAGGATAGGATAGAGGATAGGATAGGATTGAGGATAGGATAGGATAGATGATAAGATTGGATAGAGCATCGGATAGGGGATTGGATAGAGAATAGGATAGGATAGAGCATAGGATAAGATAGAGGATAGGATAGGATAGAGGATAGGATAGGATAGGGGATATTATAGGATAGAGGATAGGATAGGATAGCGGATAGGATAGCGGATAGGATAGCGGACAGGATGGGATAGAGGATAGGATAGGATTTAGGATTGGATAGAATACAGGATTTCATTGAGGGTAGGATAGGATAGAGGATAGGATAGAGGATAGGATAGAGGATTCGATAGGATTGAGGATTCGATAGGATAGAGGATAGGATAGGATAGAGGATACGATAGGATAGATGAAAGGATAGAGGATATGATAGGATAGAGGATAGGATAGGATAGAGGATAGGATAGGATGAAGGAAAGGATAGGATACAGGATAGGATAGGGTAGATGATATTATAGGATAGAGGATACGATATTATAGGTGATAGGATAGCATAGAGGATGGTATCGCATAGAGGATAGGATAGGGGATTGGATAGGTTAGAGGATAGGATAGGGTAGAGGATAGGATAGGATAGAGGATAGGATAGGATAGAGGATAGGATAGGATAGAGGATATGATAGGATAGAGGAAAGGATAGGATAGAGGATAGGATAGGTTAGAGGATAGGATAGGGGATTGGATAGGATAGGGGATTGGATAGGAAAGAGGATAGGAGACGATAGAGGATAGGATAGGATAGAGGATCGGATAGGACAGAGGATAGGATAGGATAGAAGATAGAATAGGATAGAGGATAGGATAGGATATAGGATAGGATAGGATAGAGAAAGCGGGAGAACGGAATTTTGAACTGAATTTAATTAGAACAAATTAGCTAATTAATTAATTAATTAATTGAATTTAGTTAAGATTAGTTAAAATGTCACAAACCGCGCGGAATACCGAGTGTTAACAATAAACCCGCGAAGGAACTATCAAGCGCACGCAAAAACATTTTACCGGTTCGTTAATAAAGGAAATAGTGACGCGATTAACAACAAGTGGGTGTAATTAACAAACCTGAGGACTAAATAGCGAAAAAGAAGTGAATCTCTGCACACCTGAAAAAGAAAGAGAGAGGAAGCGAATATCCAGAAGTAAAGGAACCACACCAAAGGGGTCGGTCGATTTGCCAGGTAGGAGTAGAGACAGAGAAAGAAAAGGAAAGAAAGTTAGTGAGAAAGGCTTAGAGAGAGATAGAAATAGAGAGAGAGGTAGGAATATATAGGGCACCCTGTATAAAGCCATAGACTAAGAATATATAGAGTCAAAAACAATAAAAAATAGCCGGATTGTTATGAAAATTAGTATACAAGTATTATCGAGGACGAGGAGTATTTAGGGGTCAAGTGGGAGAAGTCTCCTCCCCCCTTGCGGAAATTTTACGATTTGCGTACTCCGTCGCGAGATATTACGAAATCGAGGGTTGATTTTTAGCCAAATCCAAAAAACGAGTAGAGCACGTAGGAGGGCTTGGCTAGCCCTATCCAACGAGCCGAAGGACGTCCAGATCGGACAAGCTTGAATCTGAGCATATACCGGGTGTCAAAAAAAGCAACTCGACAGAAAAAATAAAACTGAGGGCGTGGACCCCTTCTGAATAGGATTTGGGGGAACCTTCGAGGGGTGGGGATCGAGAAGATCCCCGTAGGGAAAAAATCATTCGAAAACCCCCACTGTTTAGCGAAAAACCCACTTTTGCAAACAGAAGGAGGCAATTTTAAGACAAAAAATTTTCAACAGGACCTTTTGCGAGTAGCCCAAGGGCTATCCGTTAAAGGAAAGAATAGAGGGGGTTGACTGCGCAAAAAACCCCACTTCCCTCTTGGGAAAATATAAAAAAGAAATCTTTCCAGCCCCTTTCGGCGTAAAAAGTTTATTTAAAACTAGGATAAGTCAATCTAGACCCACACTGAAGGCGAGATAGCTAATTTAGATTAAATATTAGTTCAAATTTATACGCGAGAAATAGTTTTAACCGTAATAGGAATATTAGATAAGAGTAGACTAGATTTAATTAGACTAAGACATAGATTTAGATTTAACTTAGAATTAGGATTATAGAATAGACTTAGTTTTAGGATCATTAGTAGATATAAAATTAATTCTTAAAAAGTTTCTGTTAAAAATCTGTTAGCAAGGCGAAAAATAAGAGAAAGTTTAAGCACGGCGAACTAAGCCAGAATTAAGATTATTTTGTAAAAGTGAAATTAATACATAGGCAAAAGGATAGGATAGAGAATAGGATAGGGTAGATGATATTATAGGATGGAGGATACGATATTATAGAGGATAATATAGGATAGAGGATATGATCGGATAGAGGATAAGATAGGGGATTGGATAGGATAGAGCATTGGATAGGATAGAGGATAGGATATGATAGAGGATACGATATTATAGAGGATAGGATAGGATAGAGGATAGGGTAGGGGATTGGATAGGAAAGTGGATAGGAGACGATAGAGGATAGGATAGGATAGAGGATAGGATAGGATAGAGGATAGGATAGGATAGAGGATAGGATAGGATAAAGGATAGGATAGGATAGAGGATACGGTAAGATAGAGGATAGGATAGGGTAGAGGATAGGATAGGATAGAGGATAGGATAGGATACAGGATAGGATAGGATAGAGGATAGGACAGAGGATAGGATAGAGAATAGGATAGGATAGAGGATACGATAGGATAGAGGATAGGATTGGATAGAGGATAGGATAGGATAAAGTATAGGATAGGATAGAGGATACGGTAGGATAGAGGATAGGATAGGATAGAGGATAGGATAAGATAGAGGATAGGATAGGATAGAGGATAGTATAGGATAGAGGATAGGATAGGATAGAGGATAGGATAGGATAAAGGAAAGGATAGGATACAGGATAGGATAGGGTAGATGATATTATAGGATAGAGGATAAGATATTATAGGTGATAGGATAGCATAGAGGATGGTATCGCATAGAGGATAGGATAGGGGATTGGATAGGTTAGAGGATAGGATAGGGTAGAGGATAGGATAGGATAGAGGATAGGATAGGATAGAGGATAGGATAGGATAGAGGATAGGATAGGATAGAGGATAGGATAGGATAGAGGATAGGATAGGATAGAGGGTAGGATAGGATAGAGGATATTATAGGATAGAGGATAGGATAGGATAGGGGATAGCATAGGATAGGGGATAGGATAGGATTGAGGATAGGATAGGATAGAGGATAGTATAGGATAGAGGATAGGATATAGGATTGTATAGGATACAGGATAGGATACGATAGAGGATAGGATAGGATAGAGGACAGGATAGGATAGAGGATAGGATAGGATAGAAAATTGGATAGGATTGAGAATAGGATAGGATAGAGGATAGTATATGATAGAGGATAGGATAGGATAGAGGATATTATAGGATAGAGGATATGATAGGATAGGATAGGATACAGGATAGGATAGGATAGAGGGTATTATGTGATAGAGGATAGGATAGGTTAGAGGATATTATAGGATAGAGTATACGATAGCATATCGGATACGATATTATAGAGGATAGGAGAGGATAGAGGATAGGATAGAATAGAGCATAGGATAGGATAGAGGATTGGATAGGATTGAGAATATGATAGGATAGAGGATTGGATAGGATAGAGGATTGGATAGGACAGAGGATATTATAGGATGGAGGATAGGATAGGATAGAGGATAGAATAGGGGATTAGATAGGATAGAGGATAGGATAGAATAGAGCATAGGATAGGATAGAGGATTGGATAGGATTGAGAATAGGATAGGATAGAGGATTGGATAGGATAGACGATTGGATAGGATAGAGGATAGGATAGGACACAGGATACGATAGGATAGAGGATAGGATAGGGGATAGGATAGGATTGAGGATACGATAGGATAGAGGATGGAATAGAGGATAGGATAGATGATAGGATAGGATAGAGGATAGGATAGGATATACGATATTATAGGATAGAGGATAGGATATGATAGAGTATACGGTTATTATAGAGGATAGGATAGGATAGAGGATACGATAGAGGATAGGATACGATAGAGGATATCATAGGATTGAGGATAGGATAGGATAGAGGATAGGATAGGATAGAGGATAGGATAGGCTAGTGGATATGATAGAGGATAGAATAGGATAGAGGATAGAATAGGATAGAGGATAGAATAGGTTACAGGATAGGATAGGGGATTGGATATGATAGAGGATAGGATATGATAGAGGATAGGATAGGGCAGAGGATAGGATAAGATAGAGGATAGGATAGGACGGAGGATACGATAGAATAGAGGATAGGATAGGATTGGGGATAGGATAGGATTGAGGATAGGATAGGATAGAGGATAGGATAGGATAGAGGATTGGATAGAATAGAGGATTGGACAGGACAGTGGATATTATAGGATGGAGGATAGGATAGGACAGAGGGTAGGATAGGATAGAGGATAGGATAGGGTATTGCATAGGATAGAGGACATTGTAGGATAGAGGATAGGATAGGATAGCGCATAGGATCGGATAGAGGATTGGATAGGATTGAGAATAGGATAGGATAGAGGATAGTATAGGATAGAGGATTGGATAGGTTTGAGGATAGAATAGGTTAGAGGATAGGATAGGATAGAGGATAGGATAGTTGATAGGATAGGATAGAGGATAGGATAGGATAGATGATAGGATAGGATGGAGGATAGGATAGGGTAGAGGATAGGATAGAAAATAGGATAGGATAGAGGATATTATAGGATAGAGGATAGGATCGGATAGAGGATAGGATAGAGGATATTATAGGATAGAGGATAGGATCGGATAGAGGATTGGATAGGATAGAGGATAGGATAGATGATAGGATCGGATATATGACAGGATAGGGGATTGGGTAGGATAGAGGATAGGATAGGACACAGCAGACGATAGAGGATATGATAGGATAGAGGATAGGATTTGATAGCGGATAGGATAGGATGGAGTATAGGATAGAGGATCGGATAGGATAGAGGATAGGATAGGATAGGATAGAGGATAGGATAGGGTTGAGGAGAGGATAGGATTGAGGATAGGATAGGATAGTGGATAGGATAGGATAGAGCAGACGATAGAGGATAGGATAGAGAATAGGATACAACAAATGATAGTATAGGATGGAGGATAGGATAGGGTACAGGATAGGATAGAGAATAGGATAGGATAGAGGATAGGATAGGATAGATGATAGGATCGGATAGAGGATAGGATAGGGGATTGGATAGGATAGAGGATAGGATAGGATAGAGGATAGGATAGGGTAGAGTATAGGATACAGAATAGGATAGGATAGAGGATAGGATCGGATAGAGAATAGTATAGGATAGATGATATTATAGGATAGAGGATAGGATAGGGTAGAGGATAGGAACGGATAGATGATAGGATAGGGGATTGGATAGGATAGAGGATAGGATAGGGTAGAGGATAGGATAGAGAATAGGATAGGATAGAGGATAGGATAGGATATAGGATAGGATCGGATAGAGGATAGGATGCGATAGAGGATAGTATAGGATAGAGGATAGGATAGTATAGAGAATAGTATAGGATAAATGATATAATAGGATAGAGGATATGATAGGATAGAGGATAGGAACGGATAGAGGATAGGATAGGGGATTGGTTAGGATAGAGGATAGGATAGGGAAGAGGATAGGAACGGATAGAGGATAGAATAGGGGATCGGATAGGACACAGGATACGTTAGGATAGAGGATAATATAGGATGGAGGATAGGATAGGGTAGAGGGTAGGATAGGATAGAGGATGGGATAGGATAGAGAATAGGATAGGATAGAGGATATTATAGGATAGATTATAGGATAGGATAGAGGATATTATAGGATAGAGGATAGGATAGGATAGAGGATATGATAGGACAGAGGATACGATAGGATAGAGGATAGGATAGGGGATAGGATAGGATTGAGGATACGATAGGATAGAGGATAGAATAGAGGATAGGATAGATGATAGGATAGGATAGAGGATAGGATAGGATATACGATATTATAGGATAGAGGATAGGATATGATAGAGTATACGGTTATTATAGAGGATAGGATAGGATAGAGGATACGATACAGGATAGGATACGATAGAGGATATCATAGGATTGAGGATAGGATAGGATAGAGGATAGGATAGGATAGAGGATAGGATAGAATAGAGGATTGGACAGGACAGTGGATATTATAGGATGGAGGATAGGATAGGACAGAGGGTAGGATAGGATAGAGGATAGGATAGGGTATTGCATAGAATAGAGGACATTGTAGGATAGAGGATAGGATAGGATAGCGCATAGGATCGGATAGAGGATTGGATAGGATTGAGAATAGGATAGGATAGAGGATAGTATAGGATAGAGGATTGGATAGGTTTGAGGATAGAATAGGTTAGAGGATAGGATAGGATAGAAGATAGGGTAGTTGATAGGATAGGATAGAGGATAGGATAGGATAGATGATAGGATAGGATGGAGGATAGGATAGGGTAGAGGATAGGATAGAGAATAGGATAGGATAGAGGATATTATAGGATAGAGGATAGGATCGGATAGAGGATAGGATAGAGAATAGGATAGGATAGAGGATATTATAGGATAGAGGATAGGATCGGATAGAGGATTGGATAGGATAGAGGATACGATATTATAGAGGATAGGATAGAGGATAGGATCGGATATATGACAGGATAGGGGATTGGGTAGGATAGAGGATAGGATAGGACACAGCAGACGATAGAGGATATGATAGGATAGAGGATAGGATTTGATAGCGGATAGGATAGGATGGAGTATAGGATAGAGGATCGGATAGGATAGAGGATAGGATAGGATAGGATAGGATAGAGGATAGGATAGGGTTGAGGAGAGGATAGGATTGAGGATAGGATAGGATAGTGGATAGGATAGGATACAGCAGACGATAGAGGATAGGATAGAGAATAGGATACAATAAATGATAGTATAGGATGGAGGATAGGATAGGGTACAGGATAGGATAGAGAATAGGATAGGATAGAGGATAGGATAGGATAGATGATAGGATCGGATAGAGGATAGGATAGGGGATTGGATAGGATAGAGGATAGGATAGGATAGAGGATAGGATAGGGTAGAGTATAGGATACAGAATAGGATAGGATAGAGGATAGGATCGGATAGAGAATAGTATAGGATATATGATATTATAGGATAGAGGATAGGATAGGGTAGAGGATAGGAACGGATAGATGATAGGATAGGGGATTGGATAGGATAGAGGATAGGATAGGGTAGAGGATAGGATAGAGAATAGGATAGGATAGAGGATAGGATAGGATATAGGATAGGATCGGATAGAGGATAGGATGCGATAGAGGATAGTATAGGATAGAGGATAGGATAGTATAGAGAATAGTATAGGATAAATGATATAATAGGATAGAGGATATGATAGGATAGAGGATAGGAACGGATAGAGGATAGGATAGGGGATTGGATAGGATAGAGGATAGGATAGGGAAGAGGATAGGAACGGATAGAGGATAGAATAGGGGATCGGATAGGATAGAGGATAGGATAGGGTAGAGGATAGGATAGAGAATAGGATAGGGTAGAGGATAGGATAGGGTAGAGGATAGGATAGGGAATAGGATAGGGTAGAGGATAGGATAGGATAGAGGATAGGATCGGATAGATTATAGGATACGATAGAGGATAGGATAGGATAGAGAATACTATAGGATAGAGGATAGGATAGGATAGAGGATAGGATAGGGTAGAGGATAGGATAGGATAGAGAATATTATAGGATAGATGATATAATAGGATAGAGGATAGGATAGGATAGAGGGTAGGATCGGATAGATGATAGGATAGGGGATTGGATAGAATAGAGGATAGGATAGAGGATAGTATAGGATAGAGGATAGGATCGGATAGCGAATATTATAGGATAGAGGAAACGATATTATAAAGGATAGGATAGGATAGAGGATAGGATAGGATAGAGGATAAGATAGGGTAGAGGATAGGATAGAGAATAGGATAGGATAGAGGATAGGATAGGGTAGAGGATAGGATAGGATAGGATAGAGCATAGGATAGGGTAGAAGATAGGATAGGATTGAGGATAGGATAGGATAGAGGATAGGGTACAGGATTGGATAGGATAGAGGATACGATAGGATAGATGATAGTATAGGATAGAGGGTAGGATAGGATAGGATAGATGATAGTATAGGATAGAGGATAGGATAGGATTGAGGGTAGGATAGGATAGTGGATAGGATAGGATAGAGCAGACCATAGAGGATAGGATAGAGAATATGATAGGATAGATGATAGTATAGGATGGAGGATAGGATAGGGTAGGGGATAGGATAGAGAATAGGATAGGATAGAGGATAGGATAGGATAGAGGATAGGATCGGATAGAGGATAGGATAGGATAGAGGATATGATATTATAGAGGATAGGATAGAGGATAGAATCGGATAGATGATAGGATAGGGGATTGGATAGGATAGAGGATAGGATAGGATAGAGGATAGGATAGGGTAGAGGATAGGATAGGGTAGAGGATAGGATAGAGAATAGGATAGGATAGAGGATAGGATAGGATAGAGGATAGGATAGGATAGAGGATAGGATAGGGTAGAGGATAGGATCGGATAGAGGATAGGATAGGATAGAGGATATGATATTATAGAGGATAGGATAGAGGATAGGATCGGATAGATGATAGGATAGGGGATTGGATAGGATAGAGGATAGGATAGGATAGAGGATAGGATAGGGTAGAGGATAGGATAGGGTAGAGGATAGGATAGAGGATAGGATAGGATAGTGGATAGGATAGGATAGAGCAGACCATAGATGATAGGATAGAGAATATGATAGGATAGATGATAGTATAGGATGGAGGATAGGATAGGGTAGATGATAGGATAGGGGATTGGATAGGATAGAGGATAGGATAGGATAGATGATAGGATAGGGGATTGGATAGGATAGAGGATAGGATAGGATAGATGATAGGATAGGGTAGAGGATAGGATAGGGGATTGGATAGGATAGAGGATAGGATAGGGAA
This sequence comes from Halictus rubicundus, assembly GCF_050948215.1. Lineage (NCBI taxonomy): Eukaryota > Metazoa > Arthropoda > Insecta > Hymenoptera > Halictidae > Halictus > Halictus rubicundus. Next base: position 118,014 of record NW_027488916.1, read on the forward strand.
GAGGATAGGAACGGATAGAGGATAGGATAGGGGATTGGATAGAATAGAGGATAGGATAGGATAGAGGATAGGATCGGATAGAGAATATTATCGGATAGAGGAAACGATATTATAAAGGATAGGATAGGATAGAGGATAGGATAGGATAGAGGATATGATATTATAGAGGATAGGATAGAGGATAGGTTCGGATAGATGATAGGATAGGGGATTGGATAGGATAGAGGATAGGATAGGATAGATGATAGGATAGGGTAGAGGATAGGATAGGGGATTGGATAGGATAGAGGATAGGATAGGGAAGAGGATAGGAACGGATAGAGGATAGGATAGGGGATCGGATAGGATAGAGGATAGGATAGGGTAGAGGATAGGATAGAGAATAGGATAGGGTAGACGATAGGATAGAGAATAGGATAGGATAGAGGATAGGATAGGATAGAGGATAGGATAGGATAGAGAATAGTATAGGATAGATGATATAATAGGATAGAGGATAGGATAGGATAGAGGGTAGGATCGGATAGATGATAGGATAGGGGATTGGATAGAATAGAGGATAGGATAGAGGACAGGATAGGATAGAGGATAGGATCAGATAGAGAATATTATCGGATAGAGGAAACGATATTATAAAGGATAGGATAGGATAGAGGATAGGATAGGATAGAGGATAGGATAGGGTAGAGGATAGGATAGAGAATAGGATAGGATAGAGGATAGGATAGGGTAGAGGATAGGATAGGATAGGATAGAGCATAGGATAATGTAGAAGATAGGATAGGATTGAGGATAGGATAGGATAGAGGATAGGGTACAGGATTGGATAGGATAGAGGATAGGATAGGATAGATGATAGTATAGGATAGAGGGTAGGATAGGATAGGATAGATGATAGTATAGGATAGAGGATAGGATAGGATTGAGGGTAGGATAGGATAGTGGATAGAATAGGATAGAGCAGACCATAGAATATAGGATAGAGAATATGATAGGATAGATGATAGTATAGGATGGAGGATAGGATAGGGTAGAGGATAGGATAGAGAATAGGATAGGATAGAGGATAGGATAGGATAGAGGATAGGATCGGATAGAGGATAGGATAGGATAGAGGATATGATATTATAGAGGATAGAATAGAGGATAGGATCGGATAGATGATAGGATAGGGGATTGGATAGGATAGAGGATAGGATAGGATAGAGGATAGGATAGGGTAGAGGATAGGATAGGGTAGAGGATAGGATAGGGAATAGGATAGGATAGAGGATAGGATAGGATTGAGGATAGGATAGGATAGAGGATAGGATAGGGTAGAGGATAGGATAGAGAATAGGATAGGATAGAGGATAGGATAGGATAAATGATATAATAGGATAGAGGATATGATAGGATAGAGGATAGGAACGGATAGAGGATAGGATAGGGGATTGGATAGGATAGAGGATAGGATAGGGAAGAGGATAGGAACGGATAGAGGATAGGATAGGGGATCGGATAGGATAGAGGATAGGATAGGGCAGAGGATAGGATAGAGAATAGGATAGGGTAGAGGATAGGATAGGGTAGAGGATAGGATAGGGAATAGGATAGGGTAGAGGATAGGATAGGATAGAGGATAGGATCGGATAGATTATAGGATACGATAGAGGATAGGATAGGATAGAGAATATTATAGGATAGAGGATAGGATAGGATAGAGAATAGGATAGGATAGAGGATAGGATAGGATAGAGGATAGGATAGGATTGTAACCGTTTTATTCTCCCTCTTTGTTTTACTGCTGTGTCTTTCTACGCGGTCGTCCCGACGCGTCCGAGCGGTCTCGCTCGCTGTATCGAGGTCCGTCGCAACACCCGTACACGCTGCCGATCTCTCGGGACGCGCACACGAATGCCGATTCGTGCGAGGCTACGATCGCTCAGCCAACCCTGAGAAGATCATTCGCGATCACTTTGCAGCGGGTCAGAATGATCTCCGGTGATGGAGGAGCGACCTTGACCGCATCCAAACCTTGTCGTTGCGACTCCGCCGGACGGCTGGGTCGTCGTAACACCCATACACCAAGCCGAGGCTTCGGGGAGTATGCACAGATGACGACTCGTACAAGACCTTAGCTCACCCGGCCAACCCTGAGGAAGGCCCCGTCGTCACTATCCAGTGGGTTCGGGTGCACTCCGGTGTTGGTAGAATGAACCAGGCAATACGGAACCCGTCCCCGACCGGCCGCGCTTCCACGCGACGTCGTGGACGCACGCAGACCACGCGCACGCTGTCGCCTCCACGCGAAGAAGGCGCGTGAGAGAAAACGTATCAATGTTGAGTTTCCGATAGAGAAATAGGGACGGTTACGACCCTAGTAAGATAAGGTTCGTGCCTCCAGGCACTGGAAGACGGAGAGGTTCAAACTAACTTTGAATCATTCGGAGACGATGTTGGAGGTAGAAATAAGATATATTCTGGTTTTCTTTATATGTACAGTAACCGCAATACGACGGTTGCTAGATCAATGCTGTTCGCAATTCGCGCCTAATCGATCGCGATTTCGTAGAATCGTGCCATCGCGTAGGCAGTTACCCGAGCCCTGTCCTGGCTCCACGTCTGGATCCCTTTCTTATACTTTAATCGTACGTTACTCACGTCTCGCTGTCCCGGAGGTTACGCGTTCTCGTCGTGATTCTCCCGAACGAACGTGAGTCGTCGTAACATACGAGCACTAGCTGATTACTCAGGAAAAGTGCCCGAATGACGACACGTACAAGGCGTCGGTCAGACAGCCGACCCTGAGGATCGCCTCCGTCGTCACTAGTCAGTGGGTTCGGAGGCGTTCCGGTATCGGTGGAAAGACTTTAACCGTACTACACTGAACACCGCATCGCGTATACCCGTATGGACGTGAGTCGTCGTAGCATACGAGCACTCGCTGCTCACGCAGGAAAAGTGCCCGAATGACGACACGTACGAGGCGTCGGTCAGACAGCCGACCCTGAGGATCGCCTCCGTCGTCACTAGTCAGTGGATTCGGAGGCGTTCCGGTATCGGTGGAAAGACTTTAACCGTACTACTCTGAACACCGCGTCGCGAATACCCGTATGGACGTGAGTCGTCGAAGCACACGAGCACTCGCTGCTCACGCAGGAAAAGTGCCCGAATGACGACACGTACGAGGCGTCGGTCAGACAGCCGGCCCTGAGGATCGCCTCCGTCGTCACTAGTCAGTGGATTCGGAGGCGTTCCGGTGTCGGTGGAATGACGTTAACCGCACTGACTCGGTACGAAATATACCGCGAAGCTCCGCACGGAGATATACCGAAACGAGCAAGAAAATTAACTTCCCTTTGTGGAGAATACGACTCGAGACCGATACAGTTTCCTTCGTCTCGTGGTAGTTATTATTTGATTAATCGCTACGGCCGTTGATTGCCGCCTGTAGGACTTTATGGACCCGTGTCGTGCGGTTTGTACGACACTTCCTCGGTTTGAGGTTATCACGAGATGAAGGAACGCAGTCGGTTTGACTGTATCGCTCCCGAGTCGGTTTGACTCGCTCGCTGGGTACCGGACAGCCCGAAATTCCCAAACCCGAACAAGCTCGCGCCCAGACGTAGAGTGGCCTAATTCTGTCGCGCATCGACCTCATTCGATCCGTATCGCGTGGGGATCGATGCGCGCGCACGCTAATTAGTGGGGGATCCTGCGATCCTTCATTAAGAGAAGGATGACAGGATGACCAGGAACGTCGTGGTGGGGGTCCGCGTCGCTCATGCGACACGCCGCCCGATCGATATGTAATCGATGCGGTTACAGGATAGAGGATAGGATAGGATAGAGGATGGGATAGGATAGAGGATAATATAGGATAGAGGATAGGATAGGATAGAGGATAGGATAGGATAGAGGATAGGATAGGATAGAGGATAGGATAGGATAGAGGATAGGATAGGATAGAGGATAGGATAGAGGATAGGATAGGATAGAGGATAGGTTAGGATAGAGGATAGGATACGATAGAGGATAAGGATAGGATAGAGGATAGGATAGGATAGAGGATAGGATAGGATAGAGGATAGGATAGGATGCAGGATAGGATAGGATAGAGGATAGGATAGGATAGAGGATAGGATAGGATAGAGGATACGATATAGGATTTAATAGGATAGAGGATAGGATACGATAGAGGATACGATAGGATAGAGGATAGGATAGGATAGAGAATAGGATAGGATAGAGGATAGGATAGGATAGCGGATAGGATAGGATAGAGGATAGGATAGGGTAGAGGATAGGATATGATAGAGGATAGGATATAGGATTGGATAGGATAGAGGATAGGATAGGATAGAGGATAGGATAGGATAGAGGATAGGATATGATCGAGGATAGGATAGGATAGTGGATAGGATATGATAGAGGATAGGATAGGATAGAGGATAGGATAGGATAGAGGGTAGGATATGATACAGGATAGGATAGGATAGAGGATAGGATAGGATAGAGGATACGATATAGGATTTAATAGGATAGAGGATAGGATACGATAGAGGATAGGATAGGATAGAGGATAGGATATGATAGAGGATAGGATAGAGGATAGGATAGGATTGAGGATAGGATAGGATAGAGGATAGGATAGGATAGAGGATAGGATAGGATAGAGGATAGGATAGGATAGAGGATAGGATAGGATAGAGAATAGGATAGGATAGAGGATAGGATAGGATAGAGAATAGGATAGGATAGAGGATAGGATAGGATTGAGGATAGGATAGGATAGAGGATAGGATAGGATAGAGGATAGGATAGGATAGAGAATAGGATAGGATAGAGGATAGGATAGGATACAGGATAGGATAGGATAGAGGATAGGATAGGATGGAGGATACGATAGGATAGTGGAAAGGATAGAGGATAGGATAGGATAGAGGATAGGATAGGATAGAGGATAGGATAGGATAGAGGATAGGATAGGATAGAGGATAGGATAGGATAGAGGATAGGATAGGATAGAGGATAGGATAGGATAGAGGATAGGATAGGATAGAGGATAGGATAGGATAGAGGATAGGATAGGATAGAGGATAGGATAGGATAGAGGATAGGATAGGATAGAGGATAGGATAGGATAGAGGATAGGATAGGATAGAGGATAGGATAGGATAGAGGATAGGATAGGATAGAGGATAGGATAGGATAGAGGATAGGATAGGATAGAGGATAGGATATAATAGAGGATAGGATCGAACAGAGGATAGGATAGAGGATAGGATAGGATAGAGGATAGGATAGGATAGAGGATAGGATAGGATAGACGATAGGATAGGATAGAGGATAGGATAGAGGATAGGATAAGATATAGGATAGGATAGGATAGAGGATAGGATAGGATACAGGATAGGATAGGATAGAGGATAGGATAGGAGAGAGGATACGATAAGATAGAGGAAAGGATAGAGGATAGGATAGGATAGAGGATAGGATAGGTTAGAGGATAGGATAGGATAGAGGATAGGATAGGATAGAGGATAGGATAGAGGATAGGATAGCATAGAGGATAGGATAGGATAGAGGATAGTATAGGATAGAGGATAGGATAGGATAGAGGATACGATAGGATAGATGAAAGGATAGAGGATATGATAGGATAGAGGATAGGATAGGATAGAGGATAGGATAGGATAGAGGATAGGATAGGATAGAAGATAGGATAGGAGAGAGGATAGGATAGGATAGAGCATAGGATAGGATAGAGGATAGGATAGGATAGAGTATAGAATAGGATAGAGGATAGGATAGGATAGAGGATAGGATAGGATAGAGGATACGATATAGGATTTAATAGGATAGAGGATAGGATACGATAGAGGATACGATAGGATAGAGGATAGGATAGGATAGAGAATAGGATAGGATAGAGGATAGGATAGGATAGCGGATAGGATAGGATAGAGGATAGGATAGGGTAGAGGATAGGATATGATAGAGGATAGGATATAGGATTGGATAGGATAGAGGATAGGATAGGATAGAGGATAGGATAGGATAGAGGATAGGATATGATCGAGGATAGGATAGGATAGTGGATAGGATATGATAGAGGATAGGATAGGATAGAGGATAGGATAGGATAGAGGGTAGGATATGATAGAGGATAGGATAGGATAGAGGATAGGATAGGATAGAGGATACGATATAGGATTTAATAGGATAGAGGATAGGATACGATAGAGGATAGGATAGGATAGAGGATAGGATATGATAGAGGATAGGATAGAGGATAGGATAGGATTGAGGATAGGATAGGATAGAGGATAGGATAGGATAGAGGATAGGATAGGATAGAGGATAGGATAGGATAGAGGATAGGATAGGATAGAGTATAGAATAGGATAGAGGATAGGATAGGATAGAGGATAGGATAGGATAGAGGATACGATATAGGATTTAATAGGATAGAGGATAGGATACGATAGAGGATAGGATAGGATAGAGGATAGGATATGATAGAGGATAGGATAGAGGATAGGATAGGATTGAGGATAGGATAGGATAGAGGATAGGATAGGATAGAGGATAGGATAGGATAGAGGAAAGGATAGGATAGAGGATAGGATAGGATAGAGAATAGGATAGGATAGAGGATAGGATAGGATAGAGAATAGGATAGGATAGAGGATAGGATAGGATTGAGGATAGGATAGGATAGAGGATAGGATAGGATAGAGGATAGGATAGGATAGAGAATAGGATAGGATAGAGGATAGGATAGGATACAGGATAGGATAGGATAGAGGATAGGATAGGATGGAGGATACGATAGGATAGTGGAAAGGATAGATGATAGGATAGGATAGAGGATAGGATAGGATAGAGGATAGGATAGGATAGAGGATAGGATAGGATAGAGGATAGGATAGGATAGAGGATAGGATAGGATAGAGGATAGGATAGGATAGAGGATAGGATAGGATAGAGGATAGGATAGGATAGAGGATAGGATAGGATAGAGGATAGGATAGGATAGAGGATAGGATAGGATAGAGGATAGGATAGGATAGAGGATAGGATAGGATAGAGGATAGGATAGGATAGAGGATAGGATATAATAGAGGATAGGATCGAACAGAGGATAGGATAGAGGATAGGATAGGATAGAGGATAGGATAGGATAGAGGATAGGATAGGATAGACGATAGGATAGGATAGAGGATAGGATAGAGGATAGGATAAGATATAGGATAGGATAGGATAGAGGATAGGATAGGATAGAGGATAGGATAGGATAGAGGATAGGATAGGAGAGAGGATACGATAAGATAGAGGAAAGGATAGAGGATAGGATAGGATAGAGGATAGGATAGGTTAGAGGATAGGATAGGATAGAGGATAGGATAGGATAGAGGATAGGATAGAGGATAGGATAGCATAGAGGATAGGATAGGATAGAGGATAGTATAGGATAGAGGATAGGATAGGATAGAGGATACGATAGGATAGATGAAAGGATAGAGGATATGATAGGATAGAGGATAGGATAGGATAGAGGATAGGATAGGATAGAGGATAGGATAGGATAGAAGATAGGATAGGAGAGAGGATAGGATAGGATAGAGCATAGGATAGGATAGAGGATAGGATAGGATAGAGTATAGAATAGGATAGAGGATAGGATAGGATAGAGGATAGGATAGGATAGAGGATACGATATAGGATTTAATAGGATAGAGGATAGGATACGATAGAGGATACGATAGGATAGAGGATAGGATAGGATAGAGAATAGGATAGGATAGAGGATAGGATAGGATAGCGGATAGGATAGGATAGAGGATAGGATAGGGTAGAGGATAGGATATGATAGAGGATAGGATATAGGATTGGATAGGATAGAGGATAGGATAGGATAGAGGATAGGATAGGATAGAGGATAGGATATGATCGAGGATAGGATAGGATAGTGGATAGGATATGATAGAGGATAGGATAGGATAGAGGATAGGATAGGATAGAGGGTAGGATATGATAGAGGATAGGATAGGATAGAGGATAGGATAGGATAGAGGATACGATATAGGATTTAATAGGATAGAGGATAGGATACGATAGAGGATAGGATAGGATAGAGGATAGGATATGATAGAGGATAGGATAGAGGATAGGATAGGATTGAGGATAGGATAGGATAGAGGATAGGATAGGATAGAGGATAGGATAGGATAGAGGATAGGATAGGATAGAGGATAGGATAGGATAGAGAATAGGATAGGATAGAGGATAGGATAGGATAGAGAATAGGATAGGATAGAGGATAGGATAGGATTGAGGATAGGATAGGATAGAGGATAGGATAGGATAGAGGATAGGATAGGATAGAGAATAGGATAGGATAGAGGATAGGATAGGATACAGGATAGGATAGGATAGAGGATAGGATAGGATGGAGGATACGATAGGATAGTGGAAAGGATAGAGGATAGGATAGGATAGAGGATAGGATAGGATAGAGGATAGGATAGGATAGAGGATAGGATAGGATAGAGGATAGGATAGGATAGAGGATAGGATAGGATAGAGGATAGGATAGGATAGAGGATAGGATAGGATAGAGGATAGGATAGGATAGAGGATAGGATAGGATAGAGGATAGGATAGGATAGAGGATAGGATAGGATAGAGGATAGGATAGGATAGAGGATAGGATAGGATAGAGGATAGGATAGGATAGAGGATAGGATAGGATAGAGGATAGGATAGGATAGAGGATAGGATAGGATAGAGGATAGGATAGGATAGAGGATAGGATAGGATAGAGGATAGGATAGGATAGAGGATAGGATAGGATAGAGGATAGGATATAATAGAGGATAGGATCGAACAGAGGATAGGATAGAGGATAGGATAGGATAGAGGATAGGATAGGATAGAGGATAGGATAGGATAGACGATAGGATAGGATAGAGGATAGGATAGAGGATAGGATAAGATATAGGATAGGATAGGATAGAGGATAGGATAGGATAGAGGATAGGATAGGATAGAGGATAGGATAGGAGAGAGGATACGATAAGATAGAGGAAAGGATAGAGGATAGGATAGGATAGAGGATAGGATAGGTTAGAGGATAGGATAGGATAGAGGATAGGATAGGATAGAGGATAGGATAGAGGATAGGATAGCATAGAGGATAGGATAGGATAGAGGATAGTATAGGATAGAGGATAGGATAGGATAGAGGATACGATAGGATAGATGAAAGGATAGAGGATATGATAGGATAGAGGATAGGATAGGATAGAGGATAGGATAGGATAGAGGATAGGATAGGATAGAAGATAGGATAGGAGAGAGGATAGGATAGGATAGAGCATAGGATAGGATAGAGGATAGGATAGGATAGAGTATAGAATAGGATAGAGGATAGGATAGGATAGAGGATAGGATAGGATAGAGGATACGATATAGGATTTAATAGGATAGAGGATAGGATACGATAGAGGATACGATAGGATAGAGGATAGGATAGGATAGAGAATAGGATAGGATAGAGGATAGGATAGGATAGCGGATAGGATAGGATAGAGGATAGGATAGGGTAGAGGATAGGATATGATAGAGGATAGGATATAGGATTGGATAGGATAGAGGATAGGATAGGATAGAGGATAGGATAGGATAGAGGATAGGATATGATCGAGGATAGGATAGGATAGTGGATAGGATATGATAGAGGATAGGATAGGATAGAGGATAGGATAGGATAGAGGGTAGGATATGATAGAGGATAGGATAGGATAGAGGATAGGATAGGATAGAGGATACGATATAGGATTTAATAGGATAGAGGATAGGATACGATAGAGGATAGGATAGGATAGAGGATAGGATATGATAGAGGATAGGATAGAGGATAGGATAGGATTGAGGATAGGATAGGATAGAGGATAGGATAGGATAGAGGATAGGATAGGATAGAGGATAGGATAGGATAGAGGATAGGATAGGATAGAGAATAGGATAGGATAGAGGATAGGATAGGATAGAGAATAGGATAGGATAGAGGATAGGATAGGATTGAGGATAGGATAGGATAGAGGATAGGATAGGATAGAGGATAGGATAGGATAGAGAATAGGATAGGATAGAGGATAGGATAGGATACAGGATAGGATAGGATAGAGGATAGGATAGGATGGAGGATACGATAGGATAGTGGAAAGGATAGAGGATAGGATAGGATAGAGGATAGGATAGGATAGAGGATAGGATAGGATAGAGGATAGGATAGGATAGAGGATAGGATAGGATAGAGGATAGGATAGGATAGAGGATAGGATAGGATAGAGGATAGGATAGGATAGAGGATAGGATAGGATAGAGGATAGGATAGGATAGAGGATAGGATAGGATAGAGGATAGGATAGGATAGAGGATAGGATAGGATAGAGGATAGGATAGGATAGAGGATAGGATAGGATAGAGGATAGGATAGGATAGAGGATAGGATAGGATAGAGGATAGGATATAATAGAGGATAGGATCGAACAGAGGATAGGATAGAGGATAGGATAGGATAGAGGATAGGATAGGATAGAGGATAGGATAGGATAGACGATAGGATAGGATAGAGGATAGGATAGAGGATAGGATAAGATATAGGATAGGATAGGATAGAGGATAGGATAGGATAGAGGATAGGATAGGATAGAGGATAGGATAGGAGAGAGGATACGATAAGATAGAGGAAAGGATAGAGGATAGGATAGGATAGAGGATAGGATAGGTTAGAGGATAGGATAGGATAGAGGATAGGATAGGATAGAGGATAGGATAGAGGATAGGATAGCATAGAGGATAGGATAGGATAGAGGATAGTATAGGATAGAGGATAGGATAGGATAGAGGATACGATAGGATAGATGAAAGGATAGAGGATATGATAGGATAGAGGATAGGATAGGATAGAGGATAGGATAGGATAGAGGATAGGATAGGATAGAAGATAGGATAGGAGAGAGGATAGGATAGGATAGAGCATAGGATAGGATAGAGGATAGGATAGGATAGAGTATAGAATAGGATAGAGGATAGGATAGGATAGAGGATAGGAGAGGATTGAGGATAGGATAGGATAGATGATAAGATTGGATAGAGCATCGGATAGGGGATTGGATAGAGAATAGGATAGGATAGAGCATAGGATAAGATAGAGGATAGGATAGGATAGAGGATAGGATAGGATAGGGGATATTATAGGATAGAGGATAGTATAGGATAGCGGATAGGATAGCGGATAGGATAGCGGACAGGATAGGATAGAGGATAGGATAGGATTTAGGATTGGATAGAATACAGGATTTCATTGAGGATAGGATAGGATAGAGGATAGGATAGAGGATAGGATAGAGGATTCGATAGGATTGAGGATTCGATAGGATAGAGGATAGGATAGGATAGAGGATACGATAGGATAGATGAAAGGATAGAGGATATGATAGGATAGAGGATAGGATAGGATAGAGGATAGGATAGGATAGAGGATAGGATAGGATAGAAGATAGGATAGGAGAGAGGATAGGATAGGATAGAGGATAGGATAGGATAGAGTATAGAATAGGATAGAGGATAGGATAGGATAGAGGATAGGATAGGATAGAGGATAGGATAGGATAGAGTATAGAATAGGATAGAGAATAGGATAGGATAGAGGATAGGATAAGATGGAGGATAGGATAGGATAGAGGATAGGATAGAGGATAGGATAGAGGATTCGATAGGATAGAGGATATTATAGGATACACGATAGGTTAGGATAGAGGATTCGATAGGATAGAGGGCAGGATAGGGTAGAGGATAGGACAGGGGATTGGATAGGATAGAGGATAGGATAGGATAGAGGATAGGATCGGATAGAGGACAGGATAGTTGATTGGATAGGATAGAGGATAGCATCGGATAGAGGATAGGATAGAGGATAGGATAGGATAGAGGATAGGATAGGATAGAGTATAGAATAGGATAGAGGATAGGATAGGATAGAGGATAGGATAGGATAGAGGATAGGATAGGATAGAGGATACGTTCGGATAGAGGATAGGATAGGTGATTGGATAGGGTAGAGGATAGGATAAGATAGAGGATAGGATAGGATAGAGGATAGGATAGGATACAGGATAGGATAGGATAGAGGATAGGATAGGTTAGAGGATATGATAGGATAGAGGATAGGATAGGATAGAGGATAGGATAGGATAGGATAGAGGATAGGATAGGATAGAGGATAGGATAGGATAGAGAATAGGATAGGATAGAGGATAGGATAGGATAGAGGATAGGATATAATAGAGGATAGGATCGAACAGAGGATAGGATAGAGGATAGGATAGGATAGAGGATAGGATAGGATAGAGGATAGGATAGGATAGAGGATAGGATAGGATAGAGGATAGGATAGGATAGAGGATAGGATAGGATAGAGGATAGAGGATAGGATAGGATAGAGGATAGGATAGGATAGAGGATAGGATAGGATAGAGGATAGGATAGGATAGAGGATAGGATAGGATAGAGGATAGGATAGGATAGAGGATAGGATAGGATAGAGGATAGGATAGGATAGAGGATAGGATAAGATATAGGATAGGATAGGATAGAGGATAGGATAGGATAGAGGATAGGATAGGATAGAGGATACGATAAGATAGAGGAAAGGATAGAGGATAGGATAGGATAGAGGATAGGATAGGTTAGAGGATAGGATAGGATAGAGGATAGGATAGGATAGAGGATAGGATAGGACAGAGGATAGGATAGGATAGAGGATAGGATAGGATAGAGGATAGGATAGGATAGAGGATAGGATAGGATAGAGGATATGATAGAGGATAGGATAGCATAGAGGATAGGATAGGATAGAGGATAGTATAGGATAGAGGATAGGATATAATAGGGGATAGGATCGAACAGAGGATAGGATAGGGGATTGGATTGGATAGAGGATAGGATAGGATAGAGGATAGGATAGGATAGAGGATAGGATAGGATAGAGGATAGGATAGGATAGAGGATAGGATAGGATAGAGGATAGGATAGGATAGAGGATAGGATAGGATAGAGGATACGATAGGATAGATGAAAGGATAGAGGATATGATAGGATAGAGGATAGGATAGGATAGAGGATAGGATAGGATAGAGGATAGGATAGGATAGAAGATAGGATAGGAGAGAGGATATGATAGGATAGAGGATAGGATAGGATAGAGGATAGGATAGGATAGAGTATAGAATAGGATAGAGGATAGGATAGGATAGAGGATAGGATAGGATTGAGGATAGGATAGGATAGATGATAAGATTGGATAGAGCATCGGATAGGGGATTGGATAGAGAATAGGATAGGATAGAGCATAGGATAAGATAGAGGATAGGATAGGATAGAGGATAGGATAGGATAGGGGATAGGATAGGATAGAAGATAGGATAGGAGAGAGGATAGGATAGGATAGAGGATAGGATAGGATAGAGGATAGGATAGGATAGAGGATACGATAGGATAGATGAAAGGATAGAGGATATGATAGGATAGATGATAGGATAGGATAGAGGATAGGATAGGATAGAAGATAGGATAGGAGAGAGGATAGGATAGGATAGAGGATAGGATAGGATAGAGGATAGGATAGGATAGAGGATAGGATAGAGGATAGGATAGAGGATTCGATAGGATAGAGGATTCGATAGGATAGAGGATAGGATAGGATAGAGGATACGATAGGATAGATGAAAGGATAGAGGATATGATAGGATAGATGATAGGATAGGATAGAGGATAGGATAGGATAGAAGATAGGATAGGAGAGAGGATAGGATAGGATAGAGGATAGGATAGAATAGAGGATAGGATAGGATAGAGTATAGAATAGGAAAGAGAATAGGATAGGACAGAGGATAGGATAAGATAGAGGATAGGATAGGATAGAGGATAGGATAGAGGATAGGATAGAGGATTCGATAGGATAGAGGATATTATAGGATACACGATAGGTTAGGATAGAGGATTCGATAGGATAGAGGGCAGGATAGGGTAGAGGATAGGACAGGGGATTGGATAGGATAGAGGATAGGATAGGATAGAGGATAGGATCGGATAGAGGACAGGATAGGTGATTGGATAGGATAGAGGATAGGATCGGATACAGGATAGGATAGGTGATTGGGTAGGATAGAGGATAGGATAAGTTAGAGGATAGGATAGGATAGAGGATAGGATATAATAGAGGATAGGATAGGGGATTCGTTGGATAGAGGATAGGATAGGATAGAGGATAGGATAGGATAGCGGATAGGATAGGATAGAGTATAGAATAGGATAAAGGATAGGATAGAATAGAGGATAGGATAGGATAGAGGATAGGATAGGATAGAGTATAGAATAGGATAGAGGATAGGATAGGATAGAGGATAGGATAGGATTGAGGATAGGATAGGATAGAGGATAGGATAAGATAGAGGATAGGATAGGATAGAGGATAGGATACAATAGAGGATAGGATCCGATAGAGGATAGGATAGGGGATTCGTTGGATAGAGGATAGGATAGGATAGTGGATAGGATAGGATAGCGGATAGGATAGGATAGAGGATAGGATCGAACAGAGGATAGGATAGAGGATAGGATAGGATAGAGGATAGGATAGGATAGAGGATAGGATAGGATAGACGATAGGATAGGATAGAGGATAGGATAGAGGATAGGATAAGATATAGGATAGGATAGGATAGAGGATAGGATAGGATAGAGGATAGGATAGGATAGAGGATAGGATAGGAGAGAGGATACGATAAGATAGAGGAAAGGATAGAGGATAGGATAGGATAGAGGATAGGATAGGTTAGAGGATAGGATAGGATAGAGGATAGGATAGGATAGAGGATAGGATAGAGGATAGGATAGCATAGAGGATAGGATAGGATAGAGGATAGTATAGGATAGAGGATAGGATAGGATAGAGGATACGATAGGATAGATGAAAGGATAGAGGATATGATAGGATAGAGGATAGGATAGGATAGAGGATAGGATAGGATAGAGGATAGGATAGGATAGAAGATAGGATAGGAGAGAGGATAGGATAGGATAGAGCATAGGATAGGATAGAGGATAGGATAGGATAGAGTATAGAATAGGATAGAGGATAGGATAGGATAGAGGATAGGATAGGATTGAGGATAGGATAGGATAGATGATAAGATTGGATAGAGCATCGGATAGGGGATTGGATAGAGAATAGGATAGGATAGAGCATAGGATAAGATAGAGGATAGGATAGGATAGAGGATAGGATAGGATAGGGGATATTATAGGATAGAGGATAGGATAGGATAGCGGATAGGATAGCGGATAGGATAGCGGACAGGATAGGATAGAGGATAGGATAGGATTTAGGATTGGATAGAATACAGGATTTCATTGAGGATAGGATAGGATAGAGGATAGGATAGAGGATAGGATAGAGGATTCGATAGGATTGAGGATTCGATAGGATAGAGGATAGGATAGGATAGAGGATACGATAGGATAGATGAAAGGATAGAGGATATGATAGGATAGAGGATAGGATAGGATAGAGGATAGGATAGGATAGAGGATAGGATAGGATAGAAGATAGGATAGGAGAGAGGATAGGATAGGATAGAGGATAGGATAGGATAGAGTATAGAATAGGATAGAGGATAGGATAGGATAGAGGATAGGATAGGATAGAGGATAGGATAGGATAGAGTATAGAATAGGATAGAGAATAGGATAGGATAGAGGATAGGATAAGATGGAGGATAGGATAGGATAGAGGATAGGATAGAGGATAGGATAGAGGATTCGATAGGATAGAGGATATTATAGGATACACGATAGGTTAGGATAGAGGATTCGATAGGATAGAGGGCAGGATAGGGTAGAGGATAGGACAGGGGATTGGATAGGATAGAGGATAGGATAGGATAGAGGATAGGATCGGATAGAGGACAGGATAGTTGATTGGATAGGATAGAGGATAGCATCGGATAGAGGATAGGATAGAGGATAGGATAGGATAGAGGATAGGATAGGATAGAGTATAGAATAGGATAGAGGATAGGATAGGATAGAGGATAGGATAGGATAGAGGATAGGATAGGATAGAGGATACGTTCGGATAGAGGATAGGATAGGTGATTGGATAGGGTAGAGGATAGGATAAGATAGAGGATAGGATAGGATAGAGGATAGGATAGGATACAGGATAGGATAGGATAGAGGATAGGATAGGTTAGAGGATATGATAGGATAGAGGATAGGATAGGATAGAGGATAGGATAGGATAGGATAGAGGATAGGATAGGATAGAGGATAGGATAGGATAGAGAATAGGATAGGATAGAGGATAGGATAGGATAGAGGATAGGATATAATAGAGGATAGGATCGAACAGAGGATAGGATAGAGGATAGGATAGGATAGAGGATAGGATAGGATAGAGGATAGGATAGGATAGAGGATAGGATAGGATAGAGGATAGGATAGGATAGAGGATAGGATAGGATAGAGGATAGGATAGGATAGAGGATAGGATCGGATAGAGGATAGGATAGGATAGAGGATAGGATAGGATAGAGGATAGGATAGGATAGAGGATAGGATAGGATAGAGGATAGGATAAGATATAGGATAGGATAGGATAGAGGATAGGATAGGATAGAGGATAGGATAGGATAGAGGATACGATAAGATAGAGGAAAGGATAGAGGATAGGATAGGATAGAGGATAGGATAGGTTAGAGGATAGGATAGGATAGAGGATAGGATAGGATAGAGGATAGGATAGGACAGAGGATAGGATAGGATAGAGGATAGGATAGGATAGAGGATAGGATAGGATAGAGGATAGGATAGGATAGAGGATAGGATAGAGGATAGGATAGCATAGAGGATAGGATAGGATAGAGGATAGTATAGGATAGAGGATAGGATATAATAGGGGATAGGATCGAACAGAGGATAGGATAGGGGATTGGATTGGATAGAGGATAGGATAGGATAGAGGATAGGATAGGATAGAGGATAGGATAGGATAGAGGATAGGATAGGATAGAGGATAGGATAGGATAGAGGATAGGATAGGATAGAGGATAGGATAGGATAGAGGATAGGATAGGATAGAGGATACGATAGGATAGATGAAAGGATAGAGGATATGATAGGATAGAGGATAGGATAGGATAGAGGATAGGATAGGATAGAGGATAGGATAGGATAGAAGATAGGATAGGAGAGAGGATATGATAGGATAGAGGATAGGATAGGATAGAGGATAGGATAGGATAGAGTATAGAATAGGATAGAGGATAGGATAGGATAGAGGATAGGATAGGATTGAGGATAGGATAGGATAGATGATAAGATTGGATAGAGCATCGGATAGGGGATTGGATAGAGAATAGGATAGGATAGAGCATAGGATAAGATAGAGGATAGGATAGGATAGAGGATAGGATAGGATAGGGGATATTATAGGATAGAGGATAGGATAGGATAGCGGATAGGATAGCGGATAGGATAGCGGACAGGATAGGATAGAGGATAAGATAGGATAGAGGATTGGATAGAATACAGGATTTCATTGAGGATAGGATAGGATAGAGGATAGGATAGAGGATAGGATAGAGGATAGGATAGAGGATAGGATAGAGGATTCGATAGGATAGAGGATTCGATAGGATAGAGGATAGGATAGGATAGAGGATACGATAGGATAGATGAAAGGATAGAGGATATGATAGGATAGATGATAGGATAGGATAGAGGATAGGATAGGATAGAAGATAGGATAGGAGAGAGGATAGGATAGGATAGAGGATAGGATAGGATAGAGGATAGGATAGGATAGAGTATAGAATAGGATAGAGAATAGGATAGGACAGAGGATAGGATAAGATAGAGGATAGGATAGGATAGAGGATAGGATAGAGGATAGGATAGAGGATTCGATAGGATAGAGGATATTATAGGATACACGATAGGTTAGGATAGAGGATTCGATAGGATAGAGGGCAGGATAGGGTAGAGGATAGGACAGGGGATTGGATAGGATAGAGGATAGGATAGGATAGAGGATAGGATCGGATAGAGGACAGGATAGGTGATTGGATAGGATAGAGGATAGGATCGGATACAGGATAGGATAGGTGATTGGGTAGGATAGAGGATAGGATAAGTTAGAGGATAGGATAGGATAGAGGATAGGATATAATAGAGGATAGGATAGGGGATTCGTTGGATAGAGGATAGGATAGGATAGAGGATAGGATAGGATAGCGGATAGGATAGGATAGAGTATAGAATAGGATAAAGGATAGGATAGGATAGAGGATAGGATAGGATAGAGGATAGGATAGGATAGAGTATAGAATAGGATAGAGGATAGGATAGGATAGAGGATAGGATAGGATTGAGGATAGGATAGGATAGAGGATAGGATAAGATAGAGGATAGGATAGGATAGAGGATAGGATACAATAGAGGATAGGATCCGATAGAGGATAGGATAGGGGATTCGTTGGATAGAGGATAGGATAGGATAGTGGATAGGATAGGATAGCGGATAGGATAGGATAGAGTATAGAATAGGATAAATGATAGGATAGGATAGATGATAAGATAGGATAGAGCATCGGATAGGGGATTGGATAGAGAATAGGATAGGATAGAGCATAGGATAAGATAGAGGATAGGATAGGATAGAGGATAGGATAGGATAGGGGATATTATAGGATAGAGGATAGGATAGGATAGCGGATATTCTAGGATAGAGGATAGGATAGGATAGAGCATACGATATTATAGAGGATAGGATAGGATAGAGGATAGGATCGGATAGAGGATAGGATCGGGGAATGGATAGGTTAGAGGATCGGATAGAATAGAGGACAGGGTAGGATAGAGGATAGGATAGGATACAGGATAGGATAGAGAAGAGGATATGATAGAGGATAGGATAGGATAGAGGATAGTATATTGTAGAGGATAGGATAAGATAGAGGATAGGATAGAATAGAGGACAGGATAGGGTAGAGGATAGGATAGGATAGAGGATACGATATTATAGAGGATAGGGTAGGATATAGGATAGGATGGAGGATTGGATCGGATAGAGCGTAGGATAGGACAGAGGATAGGATAGCATAGAGGATAGGATAGGGGATTGGATAGGATAGAGCAGACGATAGAGGATAGGATAGGATAGAGGATAGGATAGGATACAGGACAGGATAGGAAAGAGTATAGGATACAATAGAGGATGGAATAGGATAGGATATAATTGAAGATAAGATATTATAGAGGATAGGACAGGATAGGATAGAGGATCAGATAGGATAGAGGATAGGGTAGGATAGAGGATACGATATGATAGCGGATAGGATAGCGGATAGGATAGCGGAAAGGATAGGATAGGTGACTGGATAGGATAGAGGATAGGATAGGATAGAGGATAGGATAGGATAGAGGGTAGGATAGAGGATAGGATAGAGGATAGGATAGAGGATTCGATAGGATAGAGGATATTATAGGATACACGATAGGTTAGGATAGAGGATTCGACAGGATAGAGGATACGATAGGATAAAGGACAGGATAGGATAGAGGATAGGACAGGGGATTGGATAGGATAGAGGATAGAAGACGATAGAGGATAGGATAGGATAGAGGATAGGATCGGATAGAGGATAGGATAGGATACAGGATAGGATATAATAGAGGATAGGATAGGGGATTCCTTGGATAGAGGATAGGATAGGATAGAGGATAGGATAGGATAGCGGATAGGATAGGATAGAGGATAGGATAGGATAGAGAATAGGATAGGATAGCTGATATTCTAGGATAGAGGATAGGATAGGATAGAGCATACGATATTATAGCGGATAGGATAGGATAGAGGATAGGATCGGATAGAGGATAGGATAGGATAGAGGATTGGATAGAATACAGGATTGCATTGAGGATAGGATAGGATAGAGCGTAGGATAGAGGATAGGATAGAGGATAGGATAGAGGATTCGATAGGATAGAGGATATTATAGGATACACGATAGGTTAGGATAGAGGATTCGACAGGATAGAGGATACGATAGTATAAAGGGCAGGATAGTATAGAGGATAGGACAGGGGATTGGATAGGATAGAGGATAGAAGACGATAGAGGATAGGATAGGATAGAGGATAGGATCGGATAGAGGATAGGGTAGGATAGAGGATAGGATAGGATAGAGGATACGATATTATAGAGGATAGGGTAGGATATAGGATAGGATGGAGGATTGGATCGGATAGAGCGTAGGATAGGACAGAGGATAGGATAGCATAGAGGATAGGATAGGGGATTGGATAGGATAGAGCAGACGATAGAGGATAGGATAGGATAGAGGATAGGATAGGATACAGGATAGGATAGGAAAGAGTATAGGATACAATAGAGGATGGAATAGGATAGTATATAATTGAAGATAAGATATTATAGAGGATAGGATAGGATAGGATAGAGGATCAGATAGGATAGAGGATAGGGTAGGATAGAGGATAGGATAGGATAGAGGATAGGATAGGATAGATGATAGGATAGGATAGAGGATAGGATATAATAGAGGACAGGATCGAACAGAGGATAGGATAGGGGATTGGATTGGATACAAGATAGGATAGGATAGAGGATAGGATAGGTGATTGGATAGGATAGAGGATAGGATAGGATAGAGGATAGGATAGGATAGAGGATAGGATAGGATAGAGGATAGGATAGGATAGAGGATAGGATAGGATAGAGGATAGGATAGGATAGAGGATAGGATATGATAGAGGATAGGATAGGATAGAGGATAGGATAGGATAGAGGATAGGATAGGATAGAGGATGGGATATAATAGACGATAGGATCGAACAGAGGATAGGATAGGGAATTGGATTGGATACAGGATAGGAAAGGATAGAGGATAGGATAGGTGATTGGATAGGATAGAGGATAGGATAGGATAGAGGATAGGATAGGGGATTGGATAGGACAGAGGATAGGATAGGATAGAGGATAGGATAGGTGATTGGATAGGATAGAGGATAGGATAGGATAGAGGATAGCATAGAGGATAGGATAGGATAGAGGATAGGATAGGATAGAGGATAGGATAGGATAGAGGATAGGATAGGATAGAGGATAGGATAGGATAGAGGATAGGATAGGATAGAGGATAGGATAGGATAGAGGATAGGATAGGATAGAGGATAGGATAGGATAGAGGATAGGATAGGATAGAGGATAGGATAGGATAGATTATATGATAGGATACAGGAAAGGATAGAGGATAGGATAGGATAGAGGATAGGATAGGATAGAGGATAGGATAGGATAGAGGATAGGATAGGATAGAGGATAGGATAGGATAGAGGATAGGATAGGATAGAGGATAGGATAGGATAGAGGATAGGATAGGATAGAGGATAGGATAGGATAGAGGATAGGATAGGATAGAGGATAGGATAGGATAGAGGATAGGATAGGATAGAGGATAATATACGATAGAGGATAGGATAGGATAGAGGATAGGATAGGATAGAGGATAGGATAGGATAGAGGATAGGATAGGATAGGATAGAGGATAGGATAGGATAGAGGATAGGATAGGATAGAGGATAGGATAGGATAGAGGATCAGATAGGATAGAGGATAGGGTAGGATAGAGGATACGATATGATAGCGGATAGGATAGGATAGAGGATAGGATAGGATTGACGATTGGATAGAATACAGGATTGCATTGAGGATAGGATAGGATAGAGGGTAGGGTAGAGGATAGGATAGGGTAGAGGATAGGATAGGATAGAGGATACGATATTATAGAGGATAGGGTAGGATATAGGATAGGATGGAGGATTGGATCGGATAGAGCGTAGGATAGGACAGAGGATAGGATAGCATAGAGGATAGGATAGTGGATTGGATAGGATAGAGCAGACGATAGAGGATAGGATAGGATAGAGGATAGGATAGGATACAGGACAGGATAGGAAAGAGTATAGGATACAATAGAGGATGGAATAGGATAGGATATAATTGAAGATAAGATATTATAGAGGATAGGATAGGATAGGATAGAGGATCAGATAGGATAGAGGATAGGGTAGGATAGAGGATACGATATGATAGCGGATAGGATAGCGAATAGGATAGCGGATAGGATAGGATAGAGGATAGGATAGGATAGACGATTGGATAGAATACAGGATTGCATTGAGGATAGGATAGGATAGAGGGTAGGATAGAGGATAGGATAGAGGATAGGATAGAGGATTCGATAGGATAGAGGATATTATAGCATACACGATAGGTTAGGATAGAGGATTCGACAGGATAGAGGATACGATAGGATAAAGGGCAGGATAGGATAGAGGATAGGACAGGGGATTGGATAGGATATAGGATATTATAGGATACACGATAGGTTAGGATAGAGGATTCGACAGGATAGAGGATAGAAGACGATAGAGGATAGGATAGGATAGAGGATTGGATCGGATAGAGGATAGGATAGGATACAGGATAGGATATAATAGAGGATAGGATAGGGGATTGGATAGGATAGAGCAGACGATAGAGGATAGGATAGGATAGAGGATAGGATAGGATACAGGACAGGATAGGAAAGAGTATAGGATACAATAGAGGATGGAATAGGATAGGATATAATTGAAGATAAGATATTATAGAGGATAGGATAGGATAGGATAGAGGATCAGATAGGATAGAGGATAGGGTAGGATAGAGGATACGATATGATAGCGGATAGGATAGCGGATAGGATAGCGGATAGGATAGGATAGAGGATAGAATAGGATAGACGATTGGATAGAATACAGGATTGCATTGAAGATAGGATAGGATAGAGGGTAGAATAGAGGACAGGATAGGGTAGAGGATAGGATAGGATAGAGGATACGATATTATAGAGGATAGGGTAGGATATAGGATAGGATGGAGGATTGGATCGGATAGAGCGTAGGATAGGACAGAGGATAGGATAGCATAGAGGATAGGATAGGGGATTGGATAGGATAGAGCAGACGATAGAGGATAGGATAGGATAGAGGATAGGATAGGATACAGGACAGGATAGGAAAGAGTATAGGATACAATAGAGGATGGAATAGGATAGGATATAATTGAAGATAAGATATTATAGAGGATAGGATAGGATAGGATAGAGGATCAGATAGGATAGAGGATAGGGTAGGATAGAGGATACGATATGATAGCGGATAGGATAGCGGATAGGATAGCGGATAGGATAGGATAGAGGATAGGATAGGATAGACGATTGGATAGAATACAGGATTGCATTGAGGATAGGATAGGATAGAGGGTAGGATAGAGGATAGGATAGAGGATAGGATAGAGGATTCGATAGGATAGAGGATATTATAGGATACACGATAGGTTAGGATAGAGGATTCGACAGGATAGAGGATACGATAGGATAAAGGGCAGGATAGGATAGACGATAGGACAGGGCATTGGATAGGATAGAGGATATTATAGGATACACGATAGGTTAGGATAGAGGATTCGACAGGATAGAGGATAGAAGACGATAGAGGATAGGATAGGATAGAGGATTGGATCGGATAGAGGATAGGATAGGATACAGGATAGGATATAATAGAGGATAGGATAGGGGATTGGATAGGATAGAGCAGACGATAGAGGATAGGATAGGATAGAGGATAGGATAGGTTACAGGACAGGATAGGAAAGAGTATAGGATACAATAGAGGATGGAATAGGATAGGATATAATTGAAGATAAGATATTATAGAGGATAGGATAGGATAGGATAGAGGATCAGATAGGATAGAGGATAGGGTAGGATAGAGGATACGATATGATAGCGGATAGGATAGCGGATAGGATAGCGGATAGGATAGGATAGAGGATAGAATAGGATAGACGATTGGATAGAATACAGGATTGCATTGAAGATAGGATAGGATAGAGGGTAGAATAGAGGACAGGATAGGGTAGAGGATAGGATAGGATAGAGGATACGATATTATAGAGGATAGGGTAGGATATAGGATAGGATGGAGGATTGGATCGGATAGAGCGTAGGATAGGACAGAGGATAGGATAGCATAGAGGATAGGATAGGGGATTGGATAGGATAGAGCAGACGATAGAGGATAGGATAGGATAGAGGATAGGATAGGATACAGGACAGGATAGGTAAGAGTATAGGATACAATAGAGGATGGAATAGGATAGGATATAATTGAAGATAAGATATTATAGAGGATAGGATAGGATAGGATAGAGGATCAGATAGGATAGAGGATAGGGTAGGATAGAGGATACGATATGATAGCGGATAGGATAGCGGATAGGATAGTGGATAGGATAGGATAGAGGATAGGATAGGATAGACGATTGGATAGAATACATGATTGCATTGACGATAGGATAGGATAGAGGGTAGGATAGAGGATAGGATAGAGGATAGGATAGAGGATTCGATAGGATAGAGGATATTATAGGATACACGATAGGTTAGGATAGAGGATTCGACAGGATAGAGGATACGATAGGATAAAGGGCAGGATAGGATAGAGGATAGGATCGGATAGAGGATAGGATAGGATACAGGATAGGATATAATAGAGGATAGGATAGGGGATTCGTTGGATAGAGGATAGGATAGATGATTGGATAGGATAGAGGATAGGATCGGATAGAGGATAGGATATGATAGAGGATAGGATATTATAGAGGATAGGATACGATAGAGGATAGGATAGGATAGAGGATAGGATAGGGGATTGGATAGGACAGAGGATAGGATAGGATAGAGGATAGGATCGGATAGAGGATAGGATAGGTGATTGGATAGGATAGAGGATAGGATAGGATAGAGGATAGGATATAATAGAGGATAGGATAGGATAGAGGATAGGATAGGATAGCGGATAGGATAGGATAAAGGATAGGATAGGATAGAGGATAGGATAGGATAGAGGATAGGATAGGATAGATTATAGGATAGGATAGAGGATAGGATAGGATAGATTATAGGATAGGCTATTGTATAGGATAGATGATATTATGGGATAGAGGATAGGATAGGATAGAGGATAGGACCGGATAGAGGATAGGATAGGATAGAGGATACGATATTATAGAGGATAGGGTAGGATAGAGGATAGGATGGAGGATTGGATCGGATAGAGGATAGGATAGGATAGAGGATAGGATAGGATAGAGGATAGGATAGGATAGAGGACAGGATAGGATAGAGGATAGGATAGGATAGAGGATAGGATAGGATAGAGGATAGGATAGGATAGAGGATAGGATAGGATAGAGGATAGGATAGGATAGAGGATAGGATAGGATAGAGGATAGGATAGGATAGAGGATAGGATAGGATAGAGGATAGGATAGGATAGAGGATAGGATAGGATAGAGGATAGGATAGGATAGAGGATAGGATCGGATAGAGGATAGGATAGGTGATTGGATAGGATAGAGGATAGGATAGGATAGAGGATAGGATAGGATAGAAGATAGGATAGGATATAGGATAGGATAGGATAGAGGATACGATAGGATAGAGGAAAGGATAGAGGATAGGATAGGATAGAGGATAGGATAGGATAGAGGATAGGATAGGATAGAGGATAGGATAGGATAGAGGATAGGATAGGATAGAGGACAGGATAGGATAGAGGATAGGATAGGATAGAGGATAGGATAGGATAGAGGATAGGATAGGATAGAGGATAGGATAGGATAGAGGATAGGATCGGATAGAGGATAGGATAGGATAGAGGATAGGATAGGATAGAGGATAGGATAGGATAGAGGATAGGATCGGATAGAGGATAGGATAGGTGATTGGATAGGATAGAGGATAGGATAGGATAGAGGATAGGATAGGATAGAAGATAGGATAGGATATAGGATAGGATAGGATAGAGGATACGATAGGATAGAGGAAAGGATAGAGGATAGGATAGGATAGAGGATAGGATAGGATAGAGGATAGGATAGGGTAGAGGATAGGATAGGATAGAGGATAGGATAGGATAGAGGATAGGATAGGATAGAGGACAGGATAGGATAGAGGATAGGATAGGATAGAGGATAGGATAGGATAGAGGATGGGATAGGATAGAGGATAGGATAGGATAGAGGATAGGATAGGATAGAGGATAGGATAGGATAGAGGATAGGATATAATAGAGGATAGGATCGAACTGAGGATAGGATAGGGGATTGGATTGGATAGAGGATAGGATAGGATAGGCGATAGGATAGGGCATTGGATAGAATAGAGGACAGGAGACGATAGAGGATAGGATAGGATAGAGGATAGGATAGGATAGAGGATAGGATAGGATAGAGGATAGGATAGAGGATAGGATAGGATAGAGGATAGGATAGGATAGAGGATAGGATAGGATAGAGGATAGGATAGGATAGAGGATAGGATAGGATAGAGGATAGGATAGGATAGAGGATAGGATAGGATAGAGGATAGGATAGGATAGAGGATAGGATAGGATAGAGGATAGGATAGGATAGAGGATAGGATAGGATAGAGGATAGGATAGGATAGAGGATAGGATAGGATAGAGGATAGGATAGGATAGAGGATAGGATAGGATAGAGGATAGGATAGGATAGAGGATAGGATAGGATAGAGGATAGGATAGGATAGAGGATAGGATAGGATAGAGGATAGGATAGGATAGAGGATAGGATAGGATAGAGGATAGGATAGGATAGAGGATAGGATAGGATAGAGGATAGGATAGGATAGAGGATAGGATAGGATAGAGGATAGGATAGGATAGAGGATAGGATAGGATAGAGGATAGGATAGGATAGAGGATAGGATAGGATAGAGGATAGGATAGGATAGAGGATAGGATAGGATAGAGGATAGGATAGGATAGAGGATAGGATAGGATAGAGGATAGGATAGGATAGAGGATAGGATAGGATAGAGGATAGGATAGGATAGAGGATAGGATAGGATAGAGGATAGGATAGGATAGAGGATAGGATAGGATAGAGGATAGGATAGGATAGAGGATAGGATAGGATAGAGGATAGGATAGGATAGAGGATAGGATAGGATAGAGGATGGGATATAATAGACGATAGGATCGAACAGAGGATAGGATAGGGGATTGGATTGGATACAGGATAGGAAAGGATAGATAATAGGATAGGTGATTGGATAGGATAGAGGATAGGATAGGATAGAGGATAGGATAGGGGATTGGATAGAATAGAGGACAGGAGACGATAGAGGATAGGATAGGATAGAGGATAGGATAGGATAGAGGATAGGATAGGATAGAGGATAGGATAGGATAGAGGATAGGATAGGATAGAGGATAGGATAGGATAGAGGATAGGATCGGATAGAGGATAGGATAGGTGATTGGATAGGATAGAGGATAGGATAGGATAGAGGATAGGATAGGATAGAAGATAGGATAGGATATAGGATAGGATAGGATAGAGGATACGATAGGATAGAGGAAAGGATAGAGGATAGGATAGGATAGAGGATAGGATAGGATAGAGGATAGGATAGGATAGAGGATAGGATAGGATAGAGGATAGGATAGGATAGAGGATAGGATAGGATAGAGGATAGGATAGGATAGAGGACAGGATAGGATAGAGGATAGGATAGGATAGAGGATAGGATAGGATAGAGGATAGGATAGGATAGAGGATAGGATAGGATAGAGGATAGGATCGGATAGAGGATAGGATAGGTGATTGGATAGGATATAGGATAGGATAGGATAGAGGATACGATAGGATAGAGGAAAGGATAGAGGATAGGATAGGATAGAGGATAGGATAGGATAGAGGATAGGATAGGATAGAGGATAGGATAGGATAGAGGATAGGATAGGATAGAGCATAGGATAGGATAGAGGACAGGATAGGATAGAGGATAGGATAGGATAGAGGATAGGATAGGATAGAGGATAGGATAGGATAGAGGATAGGATAGGATAGAGGATAGGATAGGATAGAGGACAGGATAGGATAGAGGATAGGATAGGATAGAGGATAGGATAGGATAGAGGATAGGATAGGATAGAGGATAGGATATAATAGAGGATAGGATCGAACTGAGGATAGGATAGGGGATTGGATTGGATAGAGGATAGGATAGGATAGGCGATAGGATAGGGCATTGGATAGAATAGAGGACAGGAGACGATAGAGGATAGGATAGGATAGAGGATAGGATAGGATAGAGGATAGGATAGGATAGAGGATAGGATAGAGGATAGGATAGGATAGAGGATAGGATAGGATAGAGGATAGGATAGGATAGAGGATAGGATAGGATAGAGGATAGGATAGGATAGAGGATAGGATAGGATAGAGGATAGGATAGGATAGAGGATAGGATAGGATAGAGGATAGGATAGGATAGAGGATAGGATAGGATAGAGGATAGGATAGGATAGAGGATAGGATAGGATAGAGGATAGGATAGGATAGAGGATAGGATAGGATAGAGGATAGGATAGGATAGAGGATAGGATAGGATAGAGGATGGGATATAATAGACGATAGGATCGAACAGAGGATAGGATAGGGGATTGGATTGGATACAGGATAGGAAAGGATAGAGGATAGGATAGGTGATTGGATAGGATAGAGGATAGGATAGGATAGAGGATAGGATAGGGGATTGGATAGGACAGAGGATAGGATAGGATAGAGGATAGGATAGGTGATTGGATAGGATAGAAGATAGGATAGGATAGAGGATAGGATAGGATAGAGGATATGATAGAGGATAGGATAGGATAGAGGATAGGATAGGATAGAGGATAGGATAGGATAGAGGATAGGATAGGATAGAGGATAGGATAGGATAGAGGATAGGATAGGATCGATTATATGATAGGATAGAGGAAAGGATAGAGGATAGGATAGGATAGAGGATAGGATAGGATAGAGGATAGGATAGGATAGAGGATAGGATAGGATAGAGGATAGGATAGGATAGAGGATAGGATAGGATAGAAGATAGGATAGGATAGAGGATAGGATAGGATAGAGGATAGGATAGGATAGGATAGAGGATAGGATAGGATAGAGGATAGGATAGAGGATAGGATAGGATAGAGGATAGGATAGGATAGAGGATAGGATAGGATAGAGGATAGGATAGGATAGAGGATAGGATAGGATAGAGGATAGGGTAGGATAGAGGATAGGATAGGATAGAGGATAGGATAGGATAGAGGATAGGATAGGATAGAGGATAGGATAGGATAGAGGATAGGATAGGATAGAGGATAGGATAGGATAGAGGATAGGATAGGATAGAGGATAGGATAGGATAGAGGATAGGATAGGATAGAGGATAGGATAGGATAGAGGATGGGATATAATAGACGATAGGATCGAACAGAGGATAGGATAGGGGATTGGATTGGATACAGGATAGGAAAGGATAGAGGATAGGATAGGTGATTGGATAGGATAGAGGATAGGATAGGATAGAGGATAGGATAGGGGATTGGATAGGACAGAGGATAGGATAGGATAGAGGATAGGATAGGTGATTGGATAGGATAGAAGATAGGATAGGATAGAGGATAGGATAGGATAGGATAGAGGATATGATAGAGGATAGGATAGGATAGAGGATAGGATAGGATAGAGGATAGGATAGGATAGAGGATAGGATAGGATAGAGGATAGGATAGGATCGATTATATGATAGGATAGAGGAAAGGATAGAGGATAGGATAGGATAGAGGATAGGATAGGATAGAGGATAGGATAGGATAGAGGATAGGATAGGATAGAGGATAGGATAGGATAGAGGATAGGATAGGATAGAAGATAGGATAGGATAGAGGATAGGATAGGATAGAGGATAGGATAGGATAGGATAGAGGATAGGATAGGATAGAGGATAGGATAGGATAGAGGATAGGATAGGATAGAGGATAGGATAGGATAGAGGATAGGATAGGATAGAGGATAGGATAGGATAGAGGATAGGATAGGATAGAGGATAGGATAGGATAGAGGATAGGATAGGATAGAGGATAGGATAGGATAGAGGATAGGATAGGATAGAGGATAGGATAGGATAGAGGATAGGATAGGATAGAGGATAGGATAGGATAGAGGATAGGATAGGATAGAGGATAGGATAGGATAGAGGATATGATAGGATAGAGGATAGGATAGGATAGGATAGGATAGAGGATAGGATAGGATAGAGGATAGGATAGGATAGAGGATAGGATAGGATAGAGGATAGGATAGGATAGATGATAGGATAGAGGATAGGATAGGATAGAGGATAGGATAGGATAGAGGATAGGATAGGATAGAGGATAGGATAGGTTAGAGGATAGGATAGGATAGAGGATAGGATAGGATAGAGGATAGGATAGGATAGAGGATAGGATATAATAGACGATAGGATCGAACAGAGGATAGGATAGGGGATTGGATTGGATAGAGGATAGGATAGGATAGAGGATAGGATAGGATAGAGGATTGGATAGGATAGAGGATAGGATAGGATGGAGGATAGGATAGGATAGAGGATAGGATAGGATAGAGGATAGGATAGGATAGAGGATAGGATAGGATAGAGGATAGGATAGGATAGAGGATAGGATAGGATAGAGGATAGGATAGGATAGAGGATAGGATAGGATAGAGGATAGGATAGGATAGAGGATAGGATATAATAGACGATAGGATCGAACAGAGGATAGGATAGGGGATTGGATTGGATAGAGGATAGGATAGGATAGAGGATAGGATAGGATAGAGGATTGGATAGGATAGAGGATAGGATAGGATAGAGGATAGGATAGGATAGAGGATAGGATAGGATAGAGGATAGGATAGGATAGAGGATAGGATAGGATAGAGGATAGGTTAGGATAGAGGATAGGATAGGATGGAGGATAGGATAGGATAGAGGATAGGATAGGATAGAGGATGGGATATAATAGACGATAGGATCGAACAGAGGATAGGATAGGGGATTGGATTGGATACAGGATAGGAAAGGATAGAGGATAGGATAGGTGATTGGATAGGATAGAGGATAGGATAGGATAGAGGATAGGATAGGGGATTGGATAGGACAGAGGATAGGATAGGATAGAGGATAGGATAGGTGATTGGATAGGATAGAAGATAGGATAGGATAGAGGATAGGATAGGATAGAGGATATGATAGAGGATAGGATAGGATAGAGGATAGGATAGGATAGAGGATAGGATAGGATAGAGGATAGGATAGGATAGAGGATAGGATAGGATAGAGGATAGGATAGGATAGAGGATAGGATAGGATCGATTATATGATAGGATAGAGGAAAGGATAGAGGATAGGATAGGATAGAGGATAGGATAGGATAGAGGATAGGACAGGATAGAGGATAGGATAGGATAGAGGATAGGATAGGATAGAAGATAGGATAGGATAGAGGATAGGATAGGATAGAGGATAGGATAGGATAGGATAGAGGATAGGATAGGATAGAGGATAGGATAGGATAGAGGATAGGATAGGATAGAGGATAGGATAGGATAGAGGATAGGATAGGATAGAGGATAGGATAGGATAGAGGATAGGATAGGATAGAGGATAGGATAGGATAGAGGATAGGATAGGATAGAGGATAGGATAGGATAGAGGATAGGATAGGATAGAGGATAGGATAGGATAGAGGATAGGATAGGATAGAGGATAGGATAGGATAGAGGATAGGATAGGATAGAGGATAGGATAGGATAGAGGATAGGATAGGATAGAGGATAGGATAGGATAGAGGATAGGATAGGATAGAGGATATGATAGGATAGAGGATAGGATAGGATAGGATAGGATAGAGGATAGGATAGGATAGAGGATAGGATAGGATAGAGGATAGGATAGGATAGAGGATAGGATAGGTTAGATGATAGGATAGAGGATAGGATAGGATAGAGGATAGGATAGGATAGAGGATAGGATAGGATAGAGGATAGGATAGGTTAGAGGATAGGATAGGATAGAGGATAGGATAGGATAGAGGATAGGATAGGATAGAGGATAGGATATAATAGACGATAGGATCGAACAGAGGATAGGATAGGGGATTGGATTGGATAGAGGATAGGATAGGATAGAGGATAGGATAGGATAGAGGATTGGATAGGATAGAGGATAGGATAGGATGGAGGATAGGATAGGATAGAGGATAGGATAGGATAGAGGATAGGATAGGATAGAGGATAGGATAGGATAGAGGATAGGATAGGATAGAGGATAGGATAGGATAGAGGATAGGATAGGATAGAGGATAGGATAGGATAGAGGATAGGATAGGATAGAGGATAGGATAGGATAGAGGATAGGATAGGATAGAGGATAGGATAGGATAGAGGATAGGATAGGATAGAGGATAGGATAGGATAGAGGATAGGATAGGATAGAGGATAGGATAGGATAGAGGATAGGATAGGATAGAGGATAGGATAGGATAGAGGATAGGATAGGATAGAGGATAGGATAGGATAGAGGATAGGATAGGATAGAGGATAGGATATAATAGACGATAGGATCGAACAGAGGATAGGATAGGGGATTGGATTGGATAGAGGATAGGATAGGATAGAGGATAGGATAGGATAGAGGATTGGATAGGATAGAGGATAGGATAGGATAGAGGATAGGATAGGATAGAGGATAGGATAGGATAGAGGATAGGATAGGATAGAGGATAGGATAGGATAGAGGATAGGTTAGGATAGAGGATAGGATAGGATGGAGGATAGGATAGGATAGAGGATAGGATAGGATAGAGGATAGGATAGGATAGAGGATAGGATAGGATAGAGGATAGGATAGGATAGAGGATAGGATAGGATAGAGGATAGGATAGGATACAGGATAGGATAGGATAGAGGATAGGATAGGATAGAGGATAGGATAGGATAGAGGATAGGATAGGATAGAGGATGGGATATAATAGACGATAGGATCGAACAGAGGATAGGATAGGGGATTGGATTGGATACAGGATAGGAAAGGATAGAGGATAGGATAGGTGATTGGATAGGATAGAGGATAGGATAGGATAGAGGATAGGATAGAGGATATGATAGAGGATAGGATAGGATAGAGGATAGGATAGGATAGAGGATAGGATAGGATAGAGGATAGGATAGGATAGAGGATAGGATAGGATAGAGGATAGGATAGGATAGAGGATAGGATAGGATAGAGGATAGGATAGGATAGAGGATGGGATATAATAGACGATAGGATCGAACAGAGGATAGGATAGGGGATTGGATTGGATACAGGATAGGAAAGGATAGAGGATAGGATAGGTGATTGGATAGGATAGAGGATAGGATAGGATAGAGGATAGGATAGGATAGAGGATAGGATATGATAGAGGATAGGATAGGATAGAGGATAGGATAGGATAGAGGATAGGATAGGATAGAGGATAGGATAGGATAGAGGATAGGATAGGATAGAGGATAGGATAGGATAGAGGATGGGATATAATAGACGATAGGATCGAACAGAGGATAGGATAGGGGATTGGATTGGATACAGGATAGGAAAGGATAGAGGATAGGATAGGTGATTGGATAGGATAGAGGATAGGATAGGATAGAGGATAGGATAGAGGATAGGATAGAGGATAGGATAGGATAGAGGATAGGATAGGATAGAGGATAGGATAGGATAGAGGATAGGATAGGATAGAGGATAGGATAGGATAGAGGATAGGATAGGATAGAGGATAGGATAGGATAGAGGATAGGATAGGATAGAGGATAGGATAGGATAGAGGATAGGATAGGATAGAGGATAGGATAGGATAGAGGATGGGATATAATAGACGATAGGATCGAACAGAGGATAGGATAGGGGATTGGATTGGATACAGGATAGGAAAGGATAGAGGATAGGATAGGTGATTGGATAGGATAGAGGATAGGATAGGATAGAGGATAGGATAGGATAGAGGATAGGATAGGATAGAGGATAGGATAGGATAGGATAGAGGATAGGATAGGATAGAGGATAGGATAGGATAGAGGATAGGATAGGATAGAGGATAGGATATGATAGAGGATAGGATAGGATAGAGGATAGGATAGGATTGAGGATAGGATAGGATAGAGGATAGGATAGGATAGGATAGAGGATAGGATAGGATAGAGGATGGGATATAATAGACGATAGGATCGAACAGAGGATAGGATAGGGGATTGGATTGGATACAGGATAGGAAAGGATAGAGGATAGGAGAGGTGATTGGATAGGATAGAGGATAGGATAGGATAGAGGATAGGATAGAGGATAGGATAGAGGATAGGATAGGATAGAGGATAGGATAGGATAGAGGATAGGATAGGATAGAGGATAGGATAGGATAGAGGATAGGATAGGATAGAGGATAGGATAGGATAGAGGATAGGATAGGATAGAGGATAGAATAGGATAGAGGATGGGATATAATAGACGATAGGATCGAACAGAGGATAGGATAGGGGATTGGATTGGATACAGGATAGGAAAGGATAGAGGATAGGATAGGTGATTGGATAGGATAGAGGATAGGATAGGATAGAGGATAGGATAGGATAGAGGATAGGATAGGATAGAGGATAGGATAGAGGATAGGATAGAATAGAGGATAGGATAGGATAGAGGATAGGATAGGATAGAGGATAGGATAAGATAGAGGATAGGATAGGATAGAGGATAGGATAGGATAGGATAGAGGATAGGATAGGATAGAGGATAGGATAGGATAGAGGATAGGATAGGATAGAGGATAGGATAGGATAGAGGATAGGATAGGATAGAGGATAGGATAGGATAGAGGATAGGATAGGATAGAGGATAGGATAGGATAGAGGATAGGATAGGATAGAGGATAGGATAGGATAGAGGATAGGATAGGATAGAGGATAGGATAGGATAGAGGATAGGATAGGATAGAGGATAGGATAGGATAGAGGATAGGATAGGATAGAGGATAGGATAGGATAGAGGATAGGATATAATAGACGATAGGATCGAACAGAGGATAGGATAGGGGATTGGAGTGGATAGAGGATAGGATAGGATAGAGGATAGGATAGGATAGAGGATTGGATAGGATAGAGGATAGGATATAATAGACGATAGGATCGAACAGAGGATAGGATAGGGGATTGGATTGGATACAGGATAGGAAAGGATAGAGGATAGGATAGGTGATTGGACAGGATAGAGGATAGGATAGGATAGAGGATAGGATAGAGGATAGGATAGAGGATAGGATAGAGGATAGGATAGAGGATAGGATAGGATAGAGGATAGGATAGGATAGAGGATAGGATAGGATAGAGGATAGGATAGGATAGAGGATAGGATAGGATAGAGGATGGGATATAATAGACGATAGGATCGAACAGAGGATAGGATAGGGGATTGGATTGGATACAGGATAGGAAAGGATAGAGGATAGGATAGGTGATTGGATAGGATAGAGGATAGGATAGGATAGAGGATAGGATAGGATAGAGGATAGGATAGGATAGAGGATAGGATATGATAGAGGATAGGATAGGATAGAGGATAGGATAGGATAGAGGATAGGATAGGATAGAGGATAGGATAGGATAGAGGATAGGATAGGATAGAGGATAGGATAGGATAGAGGATGGGATATAATAGACGATAGGATCGAACAGAGGATAGGATAGGGGATTGGATTGGATACAGGATAGGAAAGGATAGAGGATAGGATAGGTGATTGGATAGGATAGAGGATAGGATAGGATAGAGGATAGGATAGGATAGAGGATAGGATAGGATAGAGGATAGGATATGATAGAGGATAGGATAGGATAGAGGATAGGATAGGATAGAGGAAAGGATAGGATAGAGGATAGGATAGGATAGAGGATAGGATAGGATAGAGGATGGGATATAATAGACGATAGGATCGAACAGAGGATAGGATAGGGGATTGGATTGGAAACAGGATAGGAAAGGATAGAGGATAGGAGAGGTGATTGGATAGGATAGAGGATAGGATAGGATAGAGGATAGGATAGAGGGTAGGATAGAGGATAGGATAGGATAGAGGATAGGATAGGATAGAGGATAGGATAGGATAGAGGATGGGATATAATAGACGATAGGATCGAACAGAGGATAGGATAGGGGATTGGATTGGATACAGGATAGGAAAGGATAGATGATAGGATAGGTGATTGGATAGGATAGAGGATAGGATATAATAGAGGATAGGATAGGGGATTGGATAGGACAGAGGATAGGATAGGATAGAGGATAGGATAGGTGATTGGATAGGATAGGGGATAGGATAGGATAGAGGATAGGATAGAGGATAGGATAGAGGATAGGATATAATAGAGGATAGGATAGGATAGAGGATAGGATAGAGGATAGGATAGGATAGAGGATAGGATAGGATAGAGGATAGGATAGGATAGAGGATAGGATAGGATAGAGGATAGGATAGGATAGATTATATGATAGGATAGAGGAAAGGATAGAGGATAGGATAGGATAGAGGATAGGATAGGATAGAGGATAGGATAGAGGATAGGATAGGATAGAGGATAGGATAGGATAGAGGATAGGATAGGATAGAGGATAGGATAGGATAGAGGATGGGATATAATAGACGATAGGATCGAACAGAGGATAGGATAGGGGATTGGATTGGATACAGGATAGGAAAGGATAGAGGATAGGATAGGTGATTGGATAGGATAGAGGATAGGATAGGATAGAGGATAGGATAGGATAGAGGATAGGATAGGATAGAGGATAGGATATGATAGAGGATAGGATAGGATAGAGGATAGGATAGGATAGAGGAAAGGATAGGATAGAGGATAGGATAGGATAGAGGATAGGATAGGATAGAGGATGGGATATAATAGACGATAGGATCGAACAGAGGATAGGATAGGGGATTGGATTGGAAACAGGATAGGAAAGGATAGAGGATAGGAGAGGTGATTGGATAGGATAGAGGATAGGATAGGATAGAGGATAGGATAGAGGGTAGGATAGAGGATAGGATAGGATAGAGGATAGGATAGGATAGAGGATAGGATAGGATAGAGGATGGGATATAATAGACGATAGGATCGAACAGAGGATAGGATAGGGGATTGGATTGGATACAGGATAGGAAAGGATAGATGATAGGATAGGTGATT
The DNA here is from genome assembly GCF_050948215.1 of Halictus rubicundus. NCBI lineage: Eukaryota > Metazoa > Arthropoda > Insecta > Hymenoptera > Halictidae > Halictus > Halictus rubicundus. Next base: position 155,371 of record NW_027488916.1, read on the forward strand.
GGATAGGATAGAGGATAGGATATAATAGAGGATAGGATAGGGGATAGGATAGGATAGGATAGAGGATAGGATAGGATAGAGGATATGATAGGATAGAGGAAAGGATAGAGGATAGGATAGGATAGAGGATAGGATAGGATAGAGGATAGGCTAGGATAGAGGATAGGATAGAGGATAGGATAGGATAGAGGATAGGATAGGATAGAGGATAGGATAGAGGATAGGATAGGATAGAGGATAGGATAGGATAGAGGATAGGATAGGATAGAGGATAGGATAGGATAGAGGATAGGATAGGATAGAGGATAGGATAGGATAGAGGATAGGATAGGATAGAGGATAGGATAGGATAGAGGATAGAATAGGATAGAGGATGGGATATAATAGACGATAGGATCGAACAGAGGATAGGATAGGGGATTGGATTGGATACAGGATAGGAAAGGATAGAGGATAGGATAGGTGATTGGATAGGATAGAGGATAGGATAGGATAGAGGATAGGATAGGATAGAGGATAGGATAGGATAGAGGATAGGATAGGATAGAGGATAGGATAGAGGATAGGATAGAATAGAGGATAGGATAGGATAGAGGATAGGATAGGATAGAGGATAGGATAAGATAGAGGATAGGATAGGATAGAGGATAGGATAGGATAGGATAGAGGATAGGATAGGATAGAGGATAGGATAGGATAGAGGATAGGATAGGATAGAGGATAGGATAGGATAGAGGATAGGATAGGATAGAGGATAGGATAGGATAGAGGATAGGATAGGATAGAGGATAGGATAGGATAGAGGATAGGATAGGATAGAGGATAGGATAGGATAGAGGATAGGATAGGATAGAGGATAGGATAGGATAGAGGATAGGATAGGATAGAGGATAGGATAGGATAGAGGATAGGATAGGATAGAGGATAGGATAGGATAGAGGATAGGATAGGATAGAGGATAGGGTAGGATAGAGGATAGGATAGGATAGAGGATAGGATATAATAGACGATAGGATCGAACAGAGGATAGGATAGGGGATTGGATTGGATAGAGGATAGGATAGGATAGAGGATAGGATAGGATAGAGGATTGGATAGGATAGAGGATAGGATATAATAGACGATAGGATCGAACAGAGGATAGGATAGGGGATTGGATTGGATACAGGATAGGAAAGGATAGAGGATAGGATAGGTGATTGGACAGGATAGAGGATAGGATAGGATAGAGGATAGGATAGAGGATAGGATAGAGGATAGGATAGAGGATAGGATAGAGGATAGGATAGGATAGAGGATAGGATAGGATAGAGGATAGGATAGGATAGAGGATAGGATAGGATAGAGGATAGGATAGGATAGAGGATGGGATATAATAGACGATAGGATCGAACAGAGGATAGGATAGGGGATTGGATTGGATACAGGATAGGAAAGGATAGAGGATAGGATAGGTGATTGGATGGGTTAGAGGATATGATAGGATAGAGGATAGGATAGGATAGAGGATAGGATAGGATAGAGGATAGGATATGATAGAGGATAGGATAGGATAGAGGATAGGATAGGATAGAGGATAGGATAGGATAGAGGATAGGATAGGATAGAGGATAGGATAGGATAGAGGATAGGATAGGATAGAGGATGGGATATAATAGACGATAGGATCGAACAGAGGATAGGATAGGGGATTGGATTGGATACAGGATAGGAAAGGATAGAGGATAGGATAGGTGATTGGATAGGATAGAGGATAGGATAGGATAGAGGATAGGATAGGATAGAGGATAGGATAGGATAGAGGATAGGATATGATAGAGGATAGGATAGGATAGAGGATAGGATAGGATAGAGGAAAGGATAGGATAGAGGATAGGATAGGATAGAGGATAGGATAGGATAGAGGATGGGATATAATAGACGATAGGATCGAACAGAGGATAGGATAGGGGATTGGATTGGAAACAGGATAGGAAAGGATAGAGGATAGGAGAGGTGATTGGATAGGATAGAGGATAGGATAGGATAGAGGATAGGATAGAGGGTAGGATAGAGGATAGGATAGGATAGAGGATAGGATAGGATAGAGGATAGGATAGGATAGAGGATGGGATATAATAGACGATAGGATCGAACAGAGGATAGGATAGGGGATTGGATTGGATACAGGATAGGAAAGGATAGATGATAGGATAGGTGATTGGATAGGATAGAGGATAGGATATAATAGAGGATAGGATAGGGGATTGGATAGGACAGAGGATAGGATAGGATAGAGGATAGGATAGGTGATTGGATAGGATAGGGGATAGGATAGGATAGAGGATAGGATAGAGGATAGGATAGAGGATAGGATATAATAGAGGATAGGATAGGATAGAGGATAGGATAGAGGATAGGATAGGATAGAGGATAGGATAGGATAGAGGATAGGATAGGATAGAGGATAGGATAGGATAGAGGATAGGATAGGATAGAGGATAGGATAGGATAGATTATATGATAGGATAGAGGAAAGGATAGAGGATAGGATAGGATAGAGGATAGGATAGGATAGAGGATAGGATAGAGGATAGGATAGGATAGAGGATAGGATAGGATAGAGGATAGGATAGGATAGAGGATAGGATAGGATAGAGGATGGGATATAATAGACGATAGGATCGAACAGAGGATAGGATAGGGGATTGGATTGGATACAGGATAGGAAAGGATAGAGGATAGGATAGGTGATTGGATAGGATAGAGGATAGGATAGGATAGAGGATAGGATAGGATAGAGGATAGGATAGGATAGAGGATAGGATATGATAGAGGATAGGATAGGATAGAGGATAGGATAGGATAGAGGAAAGGATAGGATAGAGGATAGGATAGGATAGAGGATAGGATAGGATAGAGGATGGGATATAATAGACGATAGGATCGAACAGAGGATAGGATAGGGGATTGGATTGGAAACAGGATAGGAAAGGATAGAGGATAGGAGAGGTGATTGGATAGGATAGAGGATAGGATAGGATAGAGGATAGGATAGAGGGTAGGATAGAGGATAGGATATGATAGAGGATAGGATAGGATAGAGGATAGGATAGGATAGAGGATGGGATATAATAGACGATAGGATCGAACAGAGGATAGGATAGGGGATTGGATTGGATACAGGATAGGAAAGGATAGATGATAGGATAGGTGATTGGATAGGATAGAGGATAGGATATAATAGAGGATAGGATAGGGGATTGGATAGGACAGAGGATAGGATAGGATAGAGGATAGGATAGGTGATTGGATAGGATAGGGGATAGGATAGGATAGAGGATAGGATAGAGGATAGGATAGGATAGGATAGAGGATAGGATAGGATAGAGGATATGATAGGATAGAGGAAAGGATAGAGGATAGGATAGGATAGAGGATAGGATAGGATAGAGGATAGGCTAGGATAGAGGATAGGATAGAGGATAGGATAGGATAGAGGATAGGATAGGATAGAGGATAGGATAGAGGATAGGATAGGATAGAGGATAGGATAGGATAGAGGATAGGATAGGATAGAGGATAGGATAGGATAGAGGATAGGATAGGATAGATTATATGATAGGATAGAGGAAAGGATAGAGGATAGGATAGGATAGAGGATAGGATAGGATAGAGGATAGGATAGGATAGAGGATAGGATAGGATAGAGGATAGGATAGGATAGAGGATAGGATAGGATAGAGGATAGGATACGATAGAGGATAGGATAGGATAGAGGATAGGATAGGATAGAGGATAGGATAGGATACAGGATAGGATAGAATAGAGGATAGGATAGGATAGATGATAGGATAGGATAGAGGATAGGATATAATAGACGATAGGATCGAACAGAAGATAGGATAGGGGATTGGATTGGATAGAGGATAGGATAGGATAGAGGATAGGATAGGATAGAGGATAGGATAGGATAGAGGATAGGATAGGATAGAGGATAGGATAGGATAGAGGATAGGATAGGATAGAGGATAGAGGATAGGATAGGATAGAGGATAGGATAGGATAGAGGATAGGATAGGATAGAGGATAGGATAGGATAGAGGATAGGATAGGATAGAGGATAGGATAGGATAGAGGATAGGATAGGATAGAGGATAGGATAGGATAGAGGATAGGATAGGATAGAGGATAGGATAGGATAGAGGATTGGATAGGATAGAGGATAGGATAGGATAGAGGATAGGATAGGATAGAGGATAGGATAGGATAGAGGATAGGATAGGATAGAGGATAGGATAGGATAGAGGATAGGATAGGATAGAGGATAGGATAGGATAGAGGATAGGATAGGATAGAGGATAGGATAGGATAGAGGATAGGATAGGATAGAGGATAGGATAGGATAGAGGATAGGATAGGATAGGATAGAGGATAGGATAGGATAGAGGATAGGATAGAGGATAGGATAGGATAGAGGATAGGATAGGATAGAGGATGGGATATAATAGACGATAGGATCGAACAGAGGATAGGATAGGGGATTGGATTGGATACAGGATAGGAAAGGATAGAGGATAGGATAGGTGATTGGATAGGATAGAGGATAGGATATAATAGAGGATAGGATAGGGGATTGGATAGGACAGAGGATAGGATAGGATAGAGGATAGGATAGGTGATTGGATAGGATAGGGGATAGGATAGGATAGAGGTTAGGATAGAGGATAGGATAGGATAGGATAGAGGATAGGATAGGATAGAGGATATGATAGGATAGAGGAAAGGATAGAGGATAGGATAGGATAGAGGATAGGATAGGATAGAGGATAGGATAGAGGATAGGATATAATAGAGGATAGGATAGGATAGAGGATAGGATAGAGGATAGGATAGGATAGAGGATAGGATAGGATAGAGGATAGGATAGGATAGAGGATAGGATAGGATAGAGGATAGGATAGGATAGAGGATAGGATAGGATAGATTATATGATAGGATAGAGGAAAGGATAGAGGATAGGATAGGATAGAGGATAGGATAGGATAGAGGATAGGATAGAGGATAGGATAGGATAGAGGATAGGATAGGATAGAGGATAGGATAGGATAGAGGATAGGATAGGATAGAGGATAGGATAGGATAGAGGATAGGATAGGATAGAGGATAGGATAGGATAGAGGATAGGATAGGATAGGATAGAGGATAGGATAGGATAGAGGATAGGATAGGATAGAGGATAGGATAGGATAGAGGATAGGATAGGATAGAGGATAGGATAGGATAGAGGATAGGATAGGATAGAGGATAGGATAGGATAGAGGATAGGATAGGATAGAGGATAGGATAGGATAGAGGATAGGATAGGATAGAGGATAGGATAGGATAGAGGATAGGATAGGATAGAGGATAGGGTAGGATAGAGGATAGGATAGGATAGAGGATAGGATAGGATAGAGGATAGGATAGGATAGAGGATAGGATAGGATAGAGGATAGGATAGGATAGAGGATAGGATAGGATAGAGGATAGGATAGGATAGAGGATAGGATATAATAGAGGATAGGATAGGATAGAGGATAGGATAGGATAGAGGATAGGATAGGATAGAGGATAGGATAGGTTAGAGGATAGGATATAATAGAGGATAGGATAGGGGATTCGTTGGATAGAGGATAGGATAGGATAGAGGATAGGATAGGATAGCGGATAGGATAGGATAGAGTATAGAATAGGATAGAGGATAGGATAGGACAGAGGATAGGATAGGATAGAGGATAGGATAGGATAGAGGATCGGATAGGATAGAGTATAGAGTAGGATAGAGGATAGGATAGGATAGAGGATAGGATAGGATTCAGGATAGGATAGGATAGATGATAAGATAGGATAGAGCATCGGCTAGGGGATTGGATAGAGAATAGGATAGGATAGAGCATAGGATAAGATAGAGGATAGTATAGGATAGAGGATAGGATAGGATAGGGGATATTATAGGATAGAGGATAGGATAGGATAGCGGATAGGATAGCGGATAGGATAGCGGACAGGATAGGATAGAGGATAGGATAGGATAGAGGATTGGATAGAATACAGGATTTCATTGAGGATAGGATAGGATAGAGGATAGGATAGAGGATAGAATAGAGGATTCGATAGGATAGAGGATTCGATAGGATAGAGGATATTGTAGGATACACGATAGGTTAGGATAGAGGATTCGATAGGATAGAGGGCAGGATAGGAAAGAGGATAGGACAGGGGATTGGATAGGATATAGGATAGAAGACGATAGACGATAGGATAGGATAGAGGATAGGATCGGATAGATGATAGGATAGGTGATTGGATAGGATAGAGGATAGTATCGGATAGAGGATAGGATAGGTGATTGGATAGGATAGAGGATAGGATCGGATAGAATATAGGATAGGTGATTGGATAGGATAGAGGATAGGATAAGATAGAGGATAGGATAGGATAGAGGATAGGATATAATAGAGTATAGGATCCGATAGAGGATAGGATAGGATAGAGGATAGGATAGGATAGAGGATAGGATAGGGGATTGGATAGAATAGAGGACAGGAGACTATAGAGGATAGGATAGGATAGAGGATAGGATCGGATAGAGGATAGGATAGGATAGAGGATAGGATAGGATAGAGGATAGGATAGGATAGAGGACAGGATAGGATAGAGGATTGGATAGAATAGAGGACAGGAGACGATAGAGGATAGGATAGGATAGAGGATAGGATCGAACTGAGGATAGGATAGGGGATTGGATTGGATAGAGGATAGGATAGGATAGGCGATAGGATAGGGGATTGGATAGAATAGAGGACAGGAGACGATAGAGGATAGGATAGGATAGAGGATAGGATAGAATAGAGGATAGGATAGGATAGAGGATAGGATAGAGGATAGGATAGGATAGATGATAGGATAGGATAGAGGATAGGATAGGATAGAGGATAGGATAGGATAGAGGATAGGATAGGATAGAGGATAGGATAGGATAGAGGATAGGATAGGATAGAGGATAGGATAGGATAGAGGATAGGATAGGATAGAGGATAGGATAGGATAGAGGATAGGATAGGATAGAGGATAGGATAGGATAGAGGATAGGATAGGATAGAGGATAGGATAGGATAGAGGATAGGATAGGATAGAGGATAGGATAGGATAGAGGATAGGATATAATAGAGGATAGGATCGAACAGAGGATAGGATAGGGGATTGGATTGGATAGAGGATAGGATAGGATTGAGGATAGGATAGGGGATTGGATAGAATAGAGGACAGGAGACGATAGAGGATAGGATAGGATAGAGGATAGGATCGGATAGAGGATACCATTAGGTGATTGGATAGAGGATAGGATAGGTGATTGGATAGGATAGAGGATAGGATAAGGGATTGGAGACGATAGAGGATAGGATGGGATAGGATAGAGGATAGGATAGGGGATTGGATAGGATAGAGGATAGGATAGGATAGAGGATAGGATAGGATAGCGGATAGGATAGGATAGGGGATAGGATAGGATAGAGGATAGGATAGGATAGAGGATAGGATACGATAGAGGATAGGATAGGATAGAGGATAGGATAGGGGATTGGATAGGACAGAGGATAGGATAGGATAGAGGATAGGATCGGATAGAGGATAGGATAGGTGATTGGATAGGACAGAGGATAGGATAGGATAGAGAATAGGATAGGATACAGGATAGGATAGGATAGAGGATAGGATAGGATAGAGGATACGATAGGATAGAGGAAAGGATAGAGGATAGGATAGGATAGATGATAGGATAGGATAGAGGATAGGATAGGATAGAGGATAGGATAGGATAGAGGATAGGATAGGATAGAGGATAGGATAGGATGGAGGATAGGATAGGATAGAGGATAGGATAGGATAGAGGATAGGATATCATAGAGGATAGGATAGGATAGAGGATAGGATAGGATAGAGGATAGGATAGGATAGAGGATAGGATAGGATAGAGGATAGGATAGGATAGAGGATAGGATAGGATAGAGGATAGGATAGGATAGAGGATAGGATAGGATAGAGGATAGGATAGGATAGAGGATAGGATAGGATAGAGGATAGGATAGGATAGAGGATAGGATAGGATAGAGGATAGGATAGGATAGAGGATAGGATAGGATAGAGGATAGGATAGGATAGAGGATAGGATAGGATAGAGGATAGGATAGGATAGAGGATAGGATAGGATAGAGGATAGGATAGGATAGAGGATAGGATAGGATAGAGGATAGGATAGGATAGAGGATAGGATAGGATAGGATAGAGGATAGGATAGGATAGAGGATAGGATAGGATAGAGGATAGGATAGGATAGAGGATAGGATAGGATAGAGGATAGGATAGGATAGAGGATAGGATAGGATAGAGGATAGGATAGGATAGAGGATAGGATAGGATAGAGGATAGGATAGGATAGAGGATAGGATAGGATAGAGGATAGGATAGGATAGAGGATAGGATAGGATAGAGGATAGGATAGGATAGAGGATAGGATAGGATGGAGGATAGGATAGGATAGGATAGAGGATAGGATAGGATAGAGGATAGGATAGGATAGAGGATAGGATAGGATAGAGGATAGGATAGGATAGAGGATAGGATAGGATAGAGGATAGGATAGGATAGAGGATAGGATAGGATAGAGGATAGGATAGGATAGAGGATAGGATAGGATAGAGGATAGGATAGGATAGAGGATAGGATAGGATAGAGGATAGGATAGGATGGAGGATAGGATAGGATAGAGGATAGGATAGGATAGAGGATAGGATAGGATAGAGGATAGGATAGGATAGAGGATAGGATAGGATAGAGGATAGGATAGGATAGAGGATAGGATAGGATAGAGGATAGGATAGGATAGAGGATAGGATAGGATAGAGGATAGGATAGGATAGAGGATAGGATAGGATAGAGGATAGGATAGGATAGAGGATAGGATAGGATAGAGGATAGGATAGGATAGAGGATAGGATAGGATAGAGGATAGGATAGGATAGAGGATAGGATAGGATAGAGGATAGGATAGGATAGAGGATAGGATATGATAGAGGATAGGATAGGATAGAGGATAGGATAGGATAGCGGATAGGATAGGATAGAGTATAGAATAGGATAGAGGATAGGATAGGACAGAGGATAGGATAGGATAGAGTATAGAATAGGATAGAGGATAGGATAGGACAGAGGATAGGATAGGATAGAGGATAGGATAGGATAGAGGATCGGATAGGATAGAGTATAGAGTAGGATAGAGGATAGGATAGGATAGAGGATAGGATAGGATTCAGGATAGGATAGGATAGATGATAAGATAGGATAGAGCATCGGATAGGGGATTGGATAGAGAATAGGATAGGATAGAGCATAGGATAAGATAGAGGATAGGATAGGATAGAGGATAGGATAGGATAGGGGATATTATAGGATAGAGGATAGGATAGGATAGCGGAGAGGATAGCGGATAGGATAGCGGACAGGATAGGATAGAGGATAGGATAGGATAGAGGATTGGATAGAATACAGGATTTCATTGAGGATAGGATAGGATAGAGGATAGGATAGGATAGAGGATAGGATAGGGGATTGGATAGGATAGGATGGAGGATAGGATAGGATAGAGGATAGGATAGGATAGAGGATAGGATAGGATAGAGGATAGGATAGGATAGAGGATAGGATAGGATAGAGGATAGGATAGGATAGAGGATAGGATAGGATAGAGGATAGGATAGGATAGAGGATAGGATAGGATAGAGGATAGGATAGGATAGAGGATAGGATAGGATAGAGGATAGGATAGGATAGAGGATAGGATAGGATAGAGGATAGGATAGGATAGAGGATAGGATAGGATAGAGGATAGGATAGGATAGAGGATAGGATAGGATAGAGGATAGGATAGGATAGAGGATAGGATAGGATAGAGGATAGGATATGATAGAGGATAGGATAGGATAGAGGATAGGATAGGATAGCGGATAGGATAGGATAGAGTATAGAATAGGATAGAGGATAGGATAGGACAGAGGATAGGATAGGATAGAGTATAGAATAGGATAGAGGATAGGATAGGACAGAGGATAGGATAGGATAGAGGATAGGATAGGATAGAGGATCGGATAGGATAGAGTATAGAGTAGGATAGAGGATAGGATAGGATAGAGGATAGGATAGGATTCAGGATAGGATAGGATAGATGATAAGATAGGATAGAGCATCGGATAGGGGATTGGATAGAGAATAGGATAGGATAGAGCATAGGATAAGATAGAGGATAGGATAGGATAGAGGATAGGATAGGATAGGGGATATTATAGGATAGAGGATAGGATAGGATAGCGGAGAGGATAGCGGATAGGATAGCGGACAGGATAGGATAGAGGATAGGATAGGATAGAGGATTGGATAGAATACAGGATTTCATTGAGGATAGGATAGGATAGAGGATAGGATAGGATAGAGGATAGGATAGGGGATTGGATAGAATAGAGGACAGGAGACGATAGAGGATAGGATAGGATAGAGGATAGGATAGGATAGGGGATATTATAGGATAGAGGATAGGATAGGATAGCGGAGAGGATAGCGGATAGGATAGCGGACAGGATAGGATAGAGGATAGGATAGGATAGAGGATTGGATAGAATACAGGATTTCATTGAGGATAGGATAGGATAGAGGATAGGATAGGATAGAGGATAGGATAGGATAGAGGATAGGATAGGATGGAGGATAGGATAGGATAGAGGATAGGATAGGATAGAGGATAGGATAGGATAGAGGATAGGATAGGATAGAGGATAGGATAGGATAGAGGATAGGATAGGATAGAGGATAGGATAGGATAGAGGATAGGATAGGATAGAGGATAGGATAGGATAGAGGATAGGATAGGATAGAGGATCGGATAGGATAGAGTATAGAGTAGGATAGAGGATAGGATAGGATAGAGGATAGGATAGGATTCAGGATAGGATAGGATAGATGATAAGATAGGATAGAGCATCGGATAGGGGATTGGATAGAGAATAGGATAGGATAGAGCATAGGATAAGATAGAGGATAGGATAGGATAGAGGATAGGATAGGATAGGGGATATTATAGGATAGAGGATAGGATAGGATAGCGGAGAGGATAGCGGATAGGATAGCGGACAGGATAGGATAGAGGATAGGATAGGATAGAGGATTGGATAGAATACAGGATTTCATTGAGGATAGGATAGGATAGAGGATAGGATAGGATAGAGGATAGGATAGGATAGAGGATAGGATAGGATGGAGGATAGGATAGGATAGAGGATAGGATAGGATAGAGGATAGGATAGGATAGAGGATAGGATAGGATAGAGGATAGGATAGGATAGAGGATAGGATAGGATAGAGGATAGGATAGGATAGAGGATAGGATAGGATAGAGGATAGGATAGGATAGAGGATAGGATAGGATAGAGGATAGGATAGGATAGAGGATAGGATAGGATAGAGGATAGGATAGGATAGAGGATAGGATAGGATAGAGGATAGGATAGGATAGAGGATAGGATAGGATAGAGGATAGGATAGGATAGAGGATAGGATAGGATAGAGGATAGGATAGGATAGAGGATAGGATAGGATAGAGGATAGGATATGATAGAGGATAGGATAGGATAGAGGATAGGATAGGATAGCGGATAGGATAGGATAGAGTATAGAATAGGATAGAGGATAGGATAGGACAGAGGATAGGATAGGATAGAGTATAGAATAGGATAGAGGATAGGATAGGACAGAGGATAGGATAGGATAGAGGATAGGATAGGATAGAGGATCGGATAGGATAGAGTATAGAGTAGGATAGAGGATAGGATAGGATAGAGGATAGGATAGGATTCAGGATAGGATAGGATAGATGATAAGATAGGATAGAGCATCGGATAGGGGATTGGATAGAGAATAGGATAGGATAGAGCATAGGATAAGATAGAGGATAGGATAGGATAGAGGATAGGATAGGATAGGGGATATTATAGGATAGAGGATAGGATAGGATAGCGGAGAGGATAGCGGATAGGATAGCGGACAGGATAGGATAGAGGATAGGATAGGATAGAGGATTGGATAGAATACAGGATTTCATTGAGGATAGGATAGGATAGAGGATAGGATAGGATAGAGGATAGGATAGGGGATTGGATAGAATAGAGGACAGGAGACGATAGAGGATAGGATAGGATAGAGGATAGGATCGGATAGAGGATAGGATAGGATAGAGGATAGGATAGGATAGAGGATAGGATAGGATAGAGGATAGGATAGGATAGAGGATTGGATAGAATAGAGGACAGGAGACGATAGAGGATAGGATAGGATAGAGGATAGGATCGAACTGAGGATAGAATAGGGGATTGGATTGGATAGAGGATAGGATAGGATAGGCGATAGGATAGGGGATTGGATAGAATAGAGGACAGGAGACGATAGAGGATAGGATAGGATAGAGGATAGGATAGGATAGAGGATAGGATAGGATAGAGGATAGGATAGGATAGAGGATAGGATAGAGGATAGGATAGGATAGAGGATAGGATAGGATAGAGGATAGGATAGGATAGAGGATAGGATAGGATAGAGGATAGGATAGGATAGAGGATAGGATAGGATAGAGGATAGGATAGGATAGAGGATAGGATAGGATAGAGGATAGGATAGGATAGAGGATAGGATAGGATAGAGGATAAGATAGGATAGACGATAGGATAGAATAGAGGATAGGATAGGATAGAGGATAGGATAGGATAGAGGATAGGATAGGATAGAGGATAGGATAGGATAGAGGATAGGATAGGATAGAGGATAGGATAGGATAGAGGATAGGATAGGATAGAGGATAGGATAGGATAGAGGATAGGATAGGATAGAGGATAGGATAGGAAAGAGGATAGGATAGGATAGAGGATAGGATAGGATAGAGGATAGGATATAATAGAGGATAGGATCGAACAGAGGATAGGATAGGGGATTGGATTGGATAGAGGATAGGATAGGATTGAGGATAGGATAGGGGATTGGATAGAATAGAGGACAGGAGACGATAGAGGATAGGATAGGATAGAGGATAGGATCGGATAGAGGATACCATTAGGTGATTGGATAGAGGATAGGATAGGTGATTGGATAGGATAGAGGATAGGATAAGGGATTGGAGACGATAGAGGATAGGATGGGATAGGATAGAGGATAGGATAGGGGATTGGATAGGATAGAGGATAGGATAGGATAGAGGATAGGATAGGATAGCGGATAGGATAGGATAGGGGATAGGATAGGATAGAGGATAGGATAGGATAGAGGATAGGATAGGATAGAGGATAGGATAGGATAGAGGATAGGATAGGGGATTGCATAGGACAGAGGATAGGATAGGATAGAGGATAGGATCGGATAGAGGATAGGATAGGTGATTGGATAGGACAGAGGATAGGATAGGATAGAGAATAGGATAGGATAGAGGATAGGATAGGATAGAGGATAGAATAGGATAGAGGATACGATAGGATAGAGGAAAGGATAGAGGATAGGATAGGATAGATGATAGGATAGGATAGAGGATAGGATAGGATAGAGGATAGGATAGTATAATATAGAGGATAGGATTGGATAGAGGATAGGATAGGATGGAGGATAGGATAGGATAGAGGATAGGATAGGATAGAGGATAGGATAGGATAGAGGATAGGATAGGATAGAGGATAGGATAGGATAGAGGATAGGATAGGATAGAGGATAGGATAGGATAGAGGATAGGATAGGATAGAGGATAGGATAGGATAGAGGATAGGATAGGATAGAGGATAGGATAGGATAGAGGATAGGATAGGATAGAGGATAGGATAGGATAGAGGATAGGATAGGATAGAGGATAGGATAGGATAGAGGATAGGATAGGATAGAGGATAGGATAGGATAGAGGATAGGATAGGATAGAGGATAGGATAGGATAGAGGATAGGATAGGATAGAGGATAGGATAGGATAGAGGATAGGATAGGATAGAGGATAGGATAGGATAGAGGATAGGATAGGATAGAGGAAAGGATAGGATAGAGGATAGGATAGGATAGAGGATAGGATAGGATAGAGGATAGGATAGGATAGAGGATAGGATAGGATAGAGGATAGGATAGGATAGAGGATAGGATAGGATAGAGGATAGGATAGGATAGAGGATAGGATAGGATAGAGGATAGGATAGGATAGAGGATAGGATATAATAGAGGATAGGATAGGATAGAGGATAGGATAGGATAGAGGATAGGATAGAGGATAGGATAGGATAGAGGATAGGATAGGATAGAGGATAGGATAGGATAGAGGATAGGATAGGATAGAGGATAGGATAGGATAGAGGATAGGATATAATAGAGGATAGGATAGGATAGAGGATAGGATAGGATAGAGGATAGGATAGGATAGAGGATAGGATAGGATAGAGGATAGGATATAATAGAGGATAGGATCCGATAGAGGATAGGATAGGGGATTCGTTGGATAGAGGATAGGATAGGATAGAGGATAGGATAGGATAGCGGATAGAGTAGGATAGAGGATAGGATAGGATAGAGGATAGGATAGGATTCAGGATAGGATAGGATAGATGATAAGATAGGATGGAGCATCGGATAGGGGATTGGATAGAGAATAGGATAGGATAGAGCATAGGATAAGATAGAGGATAGGATAGGATAGAGGATAGGATAGGATAGGGGATATTATAGGATAGAGGATAGGATAGGATAGCGGATAGGATAGCGGATAGGATAGCGGACAGGATAGGATAGAGGATAGGATAGGATAGAGGATTGGATAGAATACAGGATTTCATTGAGGATAGGATAGGATAGAGGATAGGATAGGATAGAGGATAGGATAGGGGATTGGATAGAATAGAGGACAGGAGACGATAGAGGATAGGATAGGATAGAGGATAGGATCGGATAGAGGATAGGATAGGATAGAGGATAGGATAGGATAGAGGATAGGATAGGATAGAGGATAGGATAGGATAGAGGATAGGATAGGATAGAGGATAGGATAGGATAGAGGATAGGATAGGATAGAGGATAGGATAGGATAGAGGATAGGATAGGATAGAGGATAGGATAGGATAGAGGATAGGATAGGATAGAGGATAGGATAGGATAGAGGATAGGATAGGATAGAGGATAGGATAGGATAGAGGATAGGATAGGATAGAGGATAGGATAGGATAGAGGATAGGATAGGATAGAGGATAGGATAGGATAGAGGATAGGATAGGATAGAGGATAGGATAGAGGATAGGATAGGATAGAGGATAGGATAGGATAGAGGATAGGATAGGATAGAGGATAGGATAGGATAGAGGATAGGATATAATAGAGGATAGGATAGGATAGAGGATAGGATAGGATAGAGGATAGGGTAGGATAGAGGATAGGATAGGATAGAGGATAGGATATAATAGAGGATAGGATCCGATAGAGGATAGGATAGGGGATTCGTTGGATAGAGGATAGGATAGGATAGAGGATAGGATAGGATAGCGGATAGAGTAGGATAGAGGATAGGATAGGATAGAGGATAGGATAGGATTCAGGATAGGATAGGATAGATGATAAGATAGGATAGAGCATCGGATAGGGGATTGGATAGAGAATAGGATAGGATAGAGCATAGGATAAGATAGAGGATAGGATAGGATAGAGGATAGGATAGGATAGGGGATATTATAGGATAGAGGATAGGATAGGATAGCGGATAGGATAGCGGATAGGATAGCGGACAGGATAGGATAGAGGATAGGATAGGATAGAGGATTGGATAGAATACAGGATTTCATTGAGGTTAGGATAGGATAGAGGATAGGATAGGATAGAGGATAGGATAGGGGATTGGATAGAATAGAGGACAGGAGACGATAGAGGATAGGATAGGATAGAGGATAGGATCGGATAGAGGATAGGATAGGATAGAGGATAGGATAGGATAGAGGATAGGATAGGATAGAGGATAGGATAGGATAGAGGATTGGATAGGATAGAGGATAGGATCGAACTGAGGATAGGATAGGGGATTGGATTGGATAGAGGATAGGATAGGATAGGCGATAGGATAGGGGATTGGATAGAATAGAGGACAGGAGACGATAGAGGATAGGATAGGATAGAGGATAGGATAGGATAGAGGATAGGATAGGATAGAGGATAGGATAGGATAGAGGATAGGATAGGATAGAGGATAGGATAGGATAGAGGATAGGATAGGATAGAGGATAGGATAGGATAGAGGATAGGATAGGATAGAGGATAGGATAGGATAGAGGATAGGATAGGATAGAGGATAGGATAGGATAGAGGATAGGATAGGATAGAGGATAGGATAGGATAGAGGATAGGATAGGATAGAGGATAGGATAGGATAGAGGATAGGATAGGATAGAGGATAGGATAGGATAGAGGATAGGATAGGATAGACGATAGGATAGAATAGAGGATAGGATAGGATAGAGGATAGGATAGGATAGAGGATAGGATAGGATAGAGGATAGGATAGGATAGAGGATAGGATAGGATAGAGGATAGGATAGGATAGAGGATAGGATAGGATAGAGGATAGGATAGGATAGAGGATAGGATAGGATAGAGGATAGGATATAATAGAGGATAGGATCGAACAGAGGATAGGATAGGGGATTGGATTGGATAGAGGATAGGATAGGATTGAGGATAGGATAGGGGATTGGATAGAATAGAGGACAGGAGACGATAGAGGATAGGATAGGATAGAGGATTGGATCGGATAGAGGATACCATTAGGTGATTGGATAGAGGATAGGATAGGTGATTGGATAGGATAGAGGATAGGATAAGGGATTGGAGACGATAGAGGATAGGATGGGATAGGATAGAGGATAGGATAGGGGATTGCATAGGACAGAGGATAGGATAGGATAGAGGATAGGATCGGATAGAGGATAGGATAGGTGATTGGATAGGACAGAGGATAGGATAGGATAGAGAATAGGATAGGATAGAGGATAGGATAGGATAGAGGATAGAATAGGATAGAGGATACGATAGGATAGAGGAAAGGATAGAGGATAGGATAGGATACATGATAGGATAGGATAGAGGATAGGATAGGATAGAGGATAGGATAGTATAATATAGAGGATAGGATTGGATAGAGGATAGGATAGGATGGAGGATAGGATAGGATAGAGGATAGGATAGGATAGAGGATAGGATAGGATAGAGGATAGGATAGGATAGAGGATAGGATAGGATAGAGGATAGGATAGGATAGAGGATAGGATAGGATAGAGGATAGAGGATAGGATAGGATAGAGGATAGGATAGGATAGAGGATAGGATAGGATAGAGGATAGGATAGGATAGAGGATAGGATAGGATAGAGGATAGGATAGGATAGAGGATAGGATAGGATAGAGGATAGGATAGGATAGAGGATAGGATAGGATAGAGGATAGGATAGGATAGAGGATAGGATAGGATAGAGGATAGGATAGGATAGAGGATAGGATAGGATAGAGGATAGGATAGGATAGAGGATAGGATAGGATAGAGGATAGGATAGGATAGAGGATAGGATAGGATAGAGGATAGGATAGGATAGAGGATAGGATAGGATAGAGGATAGGATAGGATAGAGGATAGGATAGGATAGAGGATAGGATAAGATAGAGGATAGGATAGGATAGAGGATAGGATATAATAGAGGATAGGATAGGATAGAGGATAGGATAGGATAGAGGATAGGATAGGATAGAGGATAGGATAGGATAGAGGATAGGATATAATAGAGGATAGGATCCGATAGAGGATAGGATAGGGGATTCGTTGGATAGAGGATAGGATAGGATAGAGGATAGGATAGGATAGCGGATAGGATAGGATAGAGTATAGAATAGGATAGAGGATAGGATAGGACAGAGGATAGGATAGGATAGAGGATAGGATAGGATAGAGGATCGGATAGGATAGAGTATAGAGTAGGATAGAGGATAGGATAGGATAGAGGATAGGATAGGATTCAGGATAGGATAGGATAGATGATAAGATAGGATAGAGCATCGGATAGGGGATTGGATGGAGAATAGGATAGGATAGAGCATAGGATAAGATAGAGGATAGGATAGGATAGAGGATAGGATAGGATAGGGGATATTATAGGATAGAGGATAGGATAGGATAGCGGATAGGATAGCGGATAGTATAGCGGACAGGATAGGATAGAGGATAGGATAGGATAGAGGATTGGATAGAATACAGGATTTCATTGAGGATAGGATAGGATAGAGGATAGGATAGGATAGAGGATAGGATAGGGGATTGGATAGAATAGAGGACAGGAGACGATAGAGGATAGGATAGGATAGAGGATAGGATCGGACAGAGGATAGGATAGGATAGAGGATAGGATAGGATAGAGGATAGGATAGGATAGAGGATAGGATAGGATAGAGGACTGGATAGAATAGAGGACAGGAGACGATAGAGGATAGGATAGGATAGAGGATAGGATCGAACTGAGGATAGAATAGGGGATTGGATTGGATAGAGGATAGGATAGGATAGGCGATAGGATAGGGGATTGGATAGAATAGAGGACAGGAGACGATAGAGGATAGGATAGGATAGAGGATACGATAGGATAGAGGATAGGATAGGATAGAGGATAGGATAGGATAGAGGATAGGATAGGATAGAGGATAGGATAGGATAGAGGATAGGATAGGATAGAGGATAGGATAGGATAGAGGATAGGATAGGATAGAGGATAGGATAGGATAGAGGATAGGATAGGATAGAGGATAGGATAGGATAGAGGATAGGATAGGATAGAGGATAGGATAGGATAGAGGATAGGATAGGATAGACGATAGGATAGAATAGAGGATAGGATAGGATAGAGGATAGGATAGGATAGAGGATAGGATAGGATAGAGGATAGGATAGGATAGAGGATAGGATAGGATAGAGGATAGGATAGGATAGAGGATAGGATAGGATAGAGGATCGGATAGGATAGAGGATAGGATAGGATAGAGGATAGGATAGGATAGAGGATAGGATAGGATAGAGGATAGGATATAATAGAGGATAGGATCGAACAGAGGATAGGATAGGGGATTGGATTGGATAGAGGATAGGATAGGATTGAGGATAGGATAGGGGATTGGATAGAATAGAGGACAGGAGACGATAGAGGATAGGATAGGATAGAGGATAGGATCGGATAGAGGATACCATTAGGTGATTGGATAGAGGATAGGATAGGTGATTGGATAGGATAGAGGATAGGATAAGGGATTGGAGACGACAGAGGATAGGATGGGATAGGATAGAGGATAGGATAGGGGATTGGATAGGATAGAGGATAGGATAGGATAGAGGATAGGATAGGATAGCGGATAGGATAGGATAGGGGATAGGATAGGATAGAGGATAGGATAGGATAGAGGATAGGATACGATAGAGGATAGGATAGGATAGAGGATAGGATAGGGGATTGCATAGGACAGAGGATAGGGTAGGATAGAGGATAGGATCGGATAGAGGATAGGATAGGTGATTGGATAGGACAGAGGATAGGATAGGATAGAGAATAGGATAGGATAGAGGATAGGATAGGATAGAGGATAGAATAGGATAGAGGATACGATAGGATAGAGGAAAGGATAGAGGATAGGATAGGATAGATGATAGGATAGGATAGAGGATAGGATAGGATAGAGGATAGGATAGTATAATATAGAGGATAGGATTGGATAGAGGATAGGATAGGATGGAGGATAGGATAGGATAGAGGATAGGATAGGATAGAGGATAGGATAGGATAGAGGATAGGATAGGATAGAGGATAGGATAGGATAGAGGATAGGATAGGATAGAGGATAGGATAGGATAGAGGATAGGATAGGATAGAGGATAGGATAGGATAGAGGATAGGATAGGATAGAGGATAGGATAGGATAGAGGATAGGATAGGATAGAGGATAGGATCCGATAGAGGATAGGATAGGGGATTCGTTGGATAGAGGATAGGATAGGATAGAGGATAGGATAGGATAGCGGATAGAGTAGGATAGAGGATAGGATAGGATAGAGGATAGGATAGGATTCAGGATAGGATAGGATAGATGATAAGATAGGATAGAGCATCGGATAGGGGATTGGATAGAGAATAGGATAGGATAGAGCATAGGATAAGATAGAGGATAGGATAGGATAGAGGATAGGATAGGATAGGGGATATTATAGGATAGAGGATAGGATAGGATAGCGGATAGGATAGCGGATAGGATAGCGGACAGGATAGGATAGAGGATAGGATAGGATAGAGGATTGGATAGAATACAGGATTTCATTGAGGATAGGATAGGATAGAGGATAGGATAGGATAGAGGATAGGATAGGGGATTGGATAGAATAGAGGACAGGAGACGATAGAGGATAGGATAGGATAGAGGATAGGATCGGATAGAGGATAGGATAGGATAGAGGATAGGATAGGATAGAGGATAGGATAGGATAGAGGATAGGATAGGATAGAGGATTGGATAGGATAGAGGATAGGATCGAACTGAGGATAGGATAGGGGATTGGATTGGATAGAGGATAGGATAGGATAGGCGATAGGATAGGGGATTGGATAGAATAGAGGACAGGAGACGATAGAGGATAGGATAGGATAGAGGATAGGATAGGATAGAGGATAGGATAGGATAGAGGATAGGATAGGATAGAGGATAGGATAGGATAGAGGATAGGATAGGATAGAGGATAGGATAGGATAGAGGATAGGATAGGATAGAGGATAGGATAGGATAGAGGATAGGATAGGATAGAGGATAGGATAGGATAGAGGATAGGATAGGATAGAGGATAGGATAGGATAGAGGATAGGATAGGATAGAGGATAGGATAGGATAGAGGATAGGATAGGATAGAGGATAGGATAGGATAGACGATAGGATAGAATAGAGGATAGGATAGGATAGAGGATAGGATAGGATAGAGGATAGGATAGGATAGAGGATAGGATAGGATAGAGGATAGGATAGGATAGAGGATAGGATAGGATAGAGGATAGGATAGGATAGAGGATAGGATAGGATAGAGGATAGGATAGGATAGAGGATAGGATAGGATAGAGGATAGGATAGGATAGAGGATAGGATAGGATAGAGGATAGGATATAATAGAGGATAGGATCGAACAGAGGATAGGATAGGGGATTGGATTGGATAGAGGATAGGATAGGATTGAGGATAGGATAGGGGATTGGATAGAATAGAGGACAGGAGACGATAGAGGATAGGATAGGATAGAGGATTGGATCGGATAGAGGATACCATTAGGTGATTGGATAGAGGATAGGATAGGTGATTGGATAGGATAGAGGATAGGATAAGGGATTGGAGACAATAGAGGATAGGATGGGATAGGATAGAGGATAGGATAGGGGATTGCATAGGACAGAGGATAGGATAGGATAGAGGATAGGATCGGATAGAGGATAGGATAGGTGATTGGATAGGACAGAGGATAGGATAGGATAGAGGATAGGATAGGATAGAGGATAGGATAGGATAGAGGATAGGATAGGATAGAGGATAGGATAGGATAGATGATAGGATAGGATAGAGGATAGAGGATAGGATAGGATAGAGGAGAGGATAGGATAGAGGATAGGATAGGATAGAGGATAGGATAGGATAGAGGATAGGATAGGATAGAGGATAGGATAGGATAGAGGATAGGATAGGATAGAGGATAGGATAGGATAGAGGATAGGATAGGATAGAGGATAGGATAGGATAGAGGATAGGATAGGATAGAGGATAGGATAGGATAGAGGATAGGATAGGATAGAGGATAGGATAGGATAGAGGATAGGATAGGATAGAGGATAGGATAGGATAGAGGATAGGATAGGATAGAGGATAGGATAGGATAGAGGATAGGATAGGATAGAGGATAGGATAGGATAGAGGATAGGATAGGATAGAGGATAGGATAGGATAGAGGATAGGATAGGATAGAGGATAGGATAGGATAGAGGATAGGATAGGATAGATGATAGGATAGGATAGAGGATAGAGGATAGGATAGGATAGAGGAGAGGATAGGATAGAGGATAGGATAGGATAGAGGATAGGATAGGATAGAGGATAGGATAGGATAGAGGATAGGATAGGATAGAGGATAGGATAGGACAGAGGATAGGATAGGATAAAGGATAGGATAGGATAGAGGATAGGATAGGATAGAGGATAGGATAGGATAGAGGATAGGATAGGATAGAGGATAGGATAGGATAGAGGATAGGATAGGATAGAGGATAGGATAGGATAGAGGATAGGATATAATAGAGGATAGGATAGGATAGAGGATAGGATAGGATAGAGGATAGGATAGGATAGAGGATAGGATAGGATAGAGGATAGGATAGGATAGAGGATAGGATAGGATAGAGGATAGGATAGGATAGAGGATACGATAGGATAGAGGATAGGATCGGATAGAGGATAGGATAGGGTAGAGGATACGATAGGATAGAGGATAGGATCGGATAGACGATAGGATAGGGTAGAGGATAGGATAGGATAGAGGATAGGATAGGATAGAGGATAGGATAGGATAGAGGATTGGATAGAATACAGGATTTCATTGAGGATAGGATAGGATAGAGGATAGGATAGGATAGAGGATAGGATAGGATAGAGGATAGGATAGGGGATTGGATAGAATAGAGGACAGGAGACGATAGAGGATAGGATAGGATAGAGGATAGGATCGGATAGAGGATAGGATAGGATAGAGGATAGGATAGGATAGAGGATAGGATAGGATAGAGGATAGGATAGGATAGAGGATTGGATAGAATAGAGGACAGGAGACGATAGAGGATAGGATAGGATAGAGGATAGGATCGAACTGAGGATAGGATAGGGGATTGGATTGGATAGAGGATAGGATAGGATAGGCGATAGGATAGGGGATTGGATAGAATAGAGGACAGGAGACGATAGAGGATAGGATAGGATAGAGGATAGGATAGGATAGAGGATAGGATAGGATAGAGGATAGGATAGGATAGAGGATAGGATAGGATAGAGGATAGGATAGGATAGAGGATAGGATAGGATAGAGGATAGGATAGGATAGATGATAGGATAGGATAGAGGATAGGATAGGATAGAGGATAGGATAGGATAGAGGATAGGATAGGATAGAGGATAGGATAGGATAGAGGATAGGATAGGATAGAGGATAGGATAGGATAGAGGATAGGATAGGATAGAGGATAGGATAGGATAGAGGATAGGATAGGATAGAGGATAGGATATAATAGAGGATAGGATCGAACAGAGGATAGGATAGGGGATTGGATTGGATAGAGGATAGGATAGGATTGAGGATAGGATAGGGGATTGGATAGAATAGAGGACAGGAGACGATAGAGGATAGGATAGGATAGAGGATTGGATCGGATAGAGGATACCATTAGGTGATTGGATAGAGGATAGGATAGGTGATTGGATAGGATAGAGGATAGGATAAGGGATTGGAGACGATAGAGGATAGGATGGGATAGGATAGAGGATAGGATAGGGGATTGCATAGGACAGAGGATAGGATAGGATAGAGGATAGGATCGGATAGAGGATAGGATAGGTGATTGGATAGGACAGAGGATAGGATAGGATAGAGAATAGGATAGGATAGAGGATAGGATAGGATAGAGGATAGAATAGGATAGAGGATACGATAGGATAGAGGAAAGGATAGAGGATAGGATAGGATAGATGATAGGATAGGATAGAGGATAGGATAGGATAGAGGATAGGATAGTATAATATAGAGGATAGGATTGGATAGAGGATAGGATAGGATGGAGGATAGGATAGGATAGAGGATAGGATAGGATAGAGGATAGGATAGGATAGAGGATAGGATAGGATAGAGGATAGGATAGGATAGAGGATAGGATAGGATAGAGGATAGGATAGGATAGAGGATAGGATAGGATAGAGGATAGGATAGGATAGAGGATAGGATAGGATAGAGGATAGGATAGGATAGAGGATAGGATAGGATAGAGGATAGAATAGGGGATTGGATTGGATAGAGGATAGGATAGGATAGGCGATAGGATAGGGGATTGGATAGAATAGAGGACAGGAGACGATAGAGGATAGGATAGGATAGAGGATAGGATAGGATAGAGGATAGGATAGGATAGAGGATAGGATAGGATAGAGGATAGGATAGGATAGAGGATAGGATAGGATAGAGGATAGGATAGGATAGAGGATAGGATAGGATAGAGGATAGGATAGGATAGAGGATAGGATAGGATAGAGGATAGGATAGGATAGAGGATAGGATAGGATAGAGGATAGGATAGGATAGAGGATAGGATAGGATAGAGGATAGGATAGGATAGAGGATAGGATAGGATAGACGATAGGATAGAATAGAGGATAGGATAGGATAGAGGATAGGATAGGATAGAGGATAGGATAGGATAGAGGATAGGATAGGATAGAGGATAGGATAGGATAGAGGATAGGATAGGATAGAGGATAGGATAGGATAGAGGATAGGATAGTATAATATAGAGGATAGGATTGGATAGAGGATAGGATAGGATGGAGGATAGGATAGGATAGAGGATAGGATAGGATAGAGGATAGGATAGGATAGAGGATAGGATAGGATAGAGGATAGGATAGGATAGAGGATAGGATAGGATAGAGGATAGGATAGGATAGAGGATAGGATAGGATAGAGGATAGGATAGGATAGAGGATAGGATAGGATAGAGGATAGGATAGGATAGAGGATAGGATAGGATAGAGGATAGGATAGGATAGAGGATAGGATAGGATAGAGGATAGGATAGGATAGAGGATAGGATAGGATAGAGGATAGGATAGGATAGAGGATAGGATAGGATAGAGGATAGGATAGGATAGAGGATAGGATAGGATAGAGGATAGGATAGGATAAAGGATAGGATAGGATAGAGGATAGGATATAATAGAGGATAGGATAGGATAGAGGATAGGATAGGATAGAGGATAGGATAGGATAGAGGATAGGATAGGATAGAGGATAGGATATAATAGAGGATAGGATCCGATAGAGGATAGGATAGGGGATTCGTTGGATAGAGGATAGGATAGGATAGAGGATAGGATAGGATAGCGGATAGGATAGGATAGAGTATAGAATAGGATAGAGGATAGGATAGGACAGAGGATAGGATAGGATACAGGATAGGATAGGATAGAGGATCGGATAGGATAGAGTATAGAGTAGGATAGAGGATAGGATAGGATAGAGGATAGGATAGGATTCAGGATAGGATAGGATAGATGATAAGATAGGATAGAGCATCGGATAGGGGATTGGATAGAGAATAGGATAGGATAGAGCATAGGATAAGATTGAGGATAGGATAGGATAGAGGATAGGATAGGATAGGGGATATTATAGGATAGAGGATAGGATAGGATAGCGGATAGGATAGCGGATAGGATAGCGGACAGGATAGGATAGAGGATAGGATAGGATAGAGGATTGGATAGAATACAGGATTTCATTGAGGATAGGATAGGATAGAGGATAGGATAGGATAGAGGATAGGATAGGGGATTGGATAGAATAGAGGACAGGAGACGATAGAGGATAGGGTAGGATAGAGGATAGGATCGGATAGAGGATAGGATAGGATAGAGGATAGGATAGGAT
Source organism: Halictus rubicundus (assembly GCF_050948215.1). Taxonomy (NCBI): domain Eukaryota; kingdom Metazoa; phylum Arthropoda; class Insecta; order Hymenoptera; family Halictidae; genus Halictus; species Halictus rubicundus. The sequence goes on from NW_027488916.1 coordinate 181,226, forward strand.
AGAGGATAGGATAGGATAGAGGATAGGATAGGATAGAGGATTGGATAGAATAGAGGACAGGAGACGATAGAGGATAGGATAGGATAGAGGATAGGATCGAACTGAGGATAGAATAGGGGATTGGATTGGATAGAGGATAGGATAGGATAGGCGATAGGATAGGGGATTGGATAGAATAGAGGACAGGAGACGATAGAGGATAGGATAGGATAGAGGATAGGATAGGATAGAGGATAGGATAGGATAGAGGATAGGATAGGATAGAGGATAGGATAGGATAGAGGATAGGATAGGATAGAGGATAGGATAGGATAGAGGATAGGATAGGATAGAGGATAGGATAGGATAGAGGATAGGATAGGATAGAGGATAGGATAGGATAGAGGATAGGATAGGATAGAGGATAGGATAGGATAGAGGATAGGATAGGATAGAGGATAGGATAGGATAGAGGATAGGATAGGATAGAGGATAGGATAGGATAGACGATAGGATAGAATAGAGGATAGGATAGGATAGAGGATAGGATAGGATAGAGGATAGGATAGGATAGAGGATAGGATAGGATAGAGGATAGGATAGGATAGAGGATAGGATAGGATAGAGGATAGGATAGGATAGAGGATCGGATAGGATAGAGGATAGGATAGGATAGAGGATAGGATAGGATAGAGGATAGGATAGGATAGAGGATAGGATATAATAGAGGATAGGATCGAACAGAGGATAGGATAGGGGATTGGATTGGATAGAGGATAGGATAGGATTGAGGATAGGATAGGGGATTGGATAGAATAGAGGACAGGAGACGATAGAGGATAGGATAGGATAGAGGATAGGATCGGATAGAGGATACCATTAGGTGATTGGATAGAGGATAGGATAGGTGATTGGATAGGATAGAGGATAGGATAAGGGATTGGAGACGATAGAGGATAGGATGGGATAGGATAGAGGATAGGATAGGGGATTGGATAGGATAGAGGATAGGATAGGATAGAGGATAGGATAGGATAGCGGATAGGATAGGATAGGGGATAGGATACGATAGAGGATAGGATAGGATAGAGGATAGGATACGATAGAGGATAGGATAGGATAGAGGATAGGATAGGGGATTGCATAGGACAGAGGATAGGATAGGATAGAGGATAGGATCGGATAGAGGATAGGATAGGTGATTGGATAGGACAGAGGATAGGATAGGATAGAGAATAGGATAGGATAGAGGATAGGATAGGATAGAGGATAGAATAGGATAGAGGATACGATAGGATAGAGGAAAGGATAGAGGATAGGATAGGATAGATGATAGGATAGGATAGAGGATAGGATAGGATAGAGGATAGGATAGTATAATATAGAGGATAGGATTGGATAGAGGATAGGATAGGATGGAGGATAGGATAGGATAGAGGATAGGATAGGATAGAGGATAGGATAGGATAGAGGATAGGATAGGATAGAGGATAGGATAGGATAGAGGATAGGATAGGATAGAGGATAGGATAGGATAGAGGATAGGATAGGATAGAGGATAGGATAGGATAGAGGATAGGATAGGATAGAGGATAGGATAGGATAGAGGATAGGATAGGATAGAGGATAGGATAGGATAGAGGATAGGATAGGATAGAGGATAGGATAGGATAGAGGATAGGATAGGATAGAGGATAGGATAGGATAGAGGATAGGATAGGATAGAGGATAGGATAGGATAGAGGATAGGATAGGATAGAGGATAGGATAGGATAGACGATAGGATAGAATAGAGGATAGGATAGGATAGAGGATAGGATAGGATAGAGGATAGGATAGGATAGAGGATAGGATAGGATAGAGGATAGGATAGGATAGAGGATAGGATAGGATAGAGGATAGGATAGGATAGAGGATAGGATAGGATAGAGGATAGGATAGGATAGAGGATAGGATAGGATAGAGGATAGGATATAATAGAGGATAGGATCGAACAGAGGATAGGATAGGGGATTGGATTGGATAGAGGATAGGATAGGATTGAGGATAGGATAGGGGATTGGATAGAATAGAGGACAGGAGACGATAGAGGATAGGATAGGATAGAGGATTGGATCGGATAGAGGATACCATTAGGTGATTGGATAGAGGATAGGATAGGTGATTGGATAGGATAGAGGATAGGATAAGGGATTGGAGACAATAGAGGATAGGATGGGATAGGATAGAGGATAGGATAGGGGATTGCATAGGACAGAGGATAGGATAGGATAGAGGATAGGATCGGATAGAGGATAGGATAGGTGATTGGATAGGACAGAGGATAGGATAGGATAGAGGATAGGATAGGATAGAGGATAGGATAGGATAGAGGATAGGATAGGATAGAGGATAGGATAGGATAGATGATAGGATAGGATAGAGGATAGAGGATAGGATAGGATAGAGGAGAGGATAGGATAGAGGATAGGATAGGATAGAGGATAGGATAGGATAGAGGATAGGATAGGATAGAGGATAGGATAGGATAGAGGATAGGATAGGATAGAGGATAGGATAGGATAGAGGATAGGATAGGATAGAGGATAGGATAGGATAGAGGATAGGATAGGATAGAGGATAGGATAGGATAGAGGATAGGATAGGATAGAGGATAGGATAGGATAGAGGATAGGATAGGATAGAGGATAGGATAGGATAGAGGATAGGATAGGATAGAGGATAGGATAGGATAGAGGATAGGATAGGATAGAGGATAGGATAGGATAGAGGATAGGATAGGATAGAGGATAGGATAGGATAGAGGATAGGATAGGATAGAGGATAGGATAGGATAGAGGATAGGATAGGATAGAGGATAGGATAGGATAGAGGATAGGATAGGATAGATGATAGGATAGGATAGAGGATAGAGGATAGGATAGGATAGAGGAGAGGATAGGATAGAGGATAGGATAGGATAGAGGATAGGATAGGATAGAGGATAGGATAGGATAGAGGATAGGATAGGATAGAGGATAGGATAGGACAGAGGATAGGATAGGATAAAGGATAGGATAGGATAGAGGATAGGATAGGATAGAGGATAGGATAGGATAGAGGATAGGATAGGATAGAGGATAGGATAGGATAGAGGATAGGATAGGATAGAGGATAGGATATAATAGAGGATAGGATAGGATAGAGGATAGGATAGGATAGAGGATAGGATAGGATAGAGGATAGGATAGGATAGAGGATAGGATAGGATAGAGGATAGGATAGGATAGAGGATAGGATAGGATAGAGGATACGATAGGATAGAGGATAGGATCGGATAGAGGATAGGATAGGGTAGAGGATACGATAGGATAGAGGATAGGATCGGATAGACGATAGGATAGGGTAGAGGATAGGATAGGATAGAGGATAGGATAGGATAGAGGATAGGATAGGATAGAGGATTGGATAGAATACAGGATTTCATTGAGGATAGGATAGGATAGAGGATAGGATAGGATAGAGGATAGGATAGGGGATTGGATAGAATAGAGGACAGGAGACGATAGAGGATAGGATAGGATAGAGGATAGGATCGGATAGAGGATAGGATAGGATAGAGGATAGGATAGGATAGAGGATAGGATAGGATAGAGGATAGGATAGGATAGAGGATTGGATAGAATAGAGGACAGGAGACGATAGAGGATAGGATAGGATAGAGGATAGGATCGAACTGAGGATAGGATAGGGGATTGGATTGGATAGAGGATAGGATAGGATAGGCGATAGGATAGGGGATTGGATAGAATAGAGGACAGGAGACGATAGAGGATAGGATAGGATAGAGGATAGGATAGGATAGAGGATAGGATAGGATAGAGGATAGGATAGGATAGAGGATAGGATAGGATAGAGGATAGGATAGGATAGAGGATAGGATAGGATAGAGGATAGGATAGGATAGAGGATAGGATAGGATAGAGGATAGGATAGGATAGAGGATAGGATAGGATAGAGGATAGGATAGGATAGAGGATAGGATAGGATAGAGGATAGGATAGGATAGAGGATAGGATAGGATAGAGGATAGGATAGGATAGAGGATAGGATAGGATAGAGGATAGGATAGGATAGAGGATAGGATAGGATAGAGGATAGGATAGGATAGAGGATAGGATATAATAGAGGATAGGATCGAACAGAGGATAGGATAGGGGATTGGATTGGATAGAGGATAGGATAGGATTGAGGATAGGATAGGGGATTGGATAGAATAGAGGACAGGAGACGATAGAGGATAGGATAGGATAGAGGATTGGATCGGATAGAGGATACCATTAGGTGATTGGATAGAGGATAGGATAGGTGATTGGATAGGATAGAGGATAGGATAAGGGATTGGAGACGATAGAGGATAGGATGGGATAGGATAGAGGATAGGATAGGGGATTGCATAGGACAGAGGATAGGATAGGATAGAGGATAGGATCGGATAGAGGATAGGATAGGTGATTGGATAGGACAGAGGATAGGATAGGATAGAGAATAGGATAGGATAGAGGATAGGATAGGATAGAGGATAGAATAGGATAGAGGATACGATAGGATAGAGGAAAGGATAGAGGATAGGATAGGATAGATGATAGGATAGGATAGAGGATAGGATAGGATAGAGGATAGGATAGTATAATATAGAGGATAGGATTGGATAGAGGATAGGATAGGATGGAGGATAGGATAGGATAGAGGATAGGATAGGATAGAGGATAGAGGATAGGATAGGATAGAGGATAGGATAGGATAGAGGATAGGATAGGATAGAGGATAGGATAGGATAGAGGATAGGATAGGATAGTGGATAGGATAGGATAGAGGATAGGATAGGATAGAGGATAGGATAGGATAGAGGATAGGATAGGATAGAGGATAGGATAGGATAGAGGATAGGATAGGATAGAGGATAGGATAGGATAGAGGATAGGATAGGATAGAGGATAGGATAGGATAGAGGATAGGATAGGATAGAGGATAGGATAGGATAGAGGATAGGATAGGATAGAGGATAGGATAGGATAGAGGATAGGATAGGATAGAGGATAGGATAGGATAGAGGATAGGATAGGATAGAGGATAGGATAGGATAAAGGATAGGATAGGATAGAGGATAGGATATAATAGAGGATAGGATAGGATAGAGGATAGGATAGGATAGAGGATAGGATAGGATAGAGGATAGGATAGGATAGAGGATAGGATATAATAGAGGATAGGATCCGATAGAGGATAGGATAGGGGATTCGTTGGATAGAGGATAGGATAGGATAGAGGATAGGATAGGATAGCGGATAGGATAGGATAGAGTATAGAATAGGATAGAGGATAGGATAGGACAGAGGATAGGATAGGATACAGGATAGGATAGGATAGAGGATCGGATAGGATAGAGTATAGAGTAGGATAGAGGATAGGATAGGATAGAGGATAGGATAGGATTCAGGATAGGATAGGATAGATGATAAGATAGGATAGAGCATCGGATAGGGGATTGGATAGAGAATAGGATAGGATAGAGCATAGGATAAGATTGAGGATAGGATAGGATAGAGGATAGGATAGGATAGGGGATATTATAGGATAGAGGATAGGATAGGATAGCGGATAGGATAGCGGATAGGATAGCGGACAGGATAGGATAGAGGATAGGATAGGATAGAGGATTGGATAGAATACAGGATTTCATTGAGGATAGGATAGGATAGAGGATAGGATAGGATAGAGGATAGGATAGGGGATTGGATAGAATAGAGGACAGGAGACGATAGAGGATAGGGTAGGATAGAGGATAGGATCGGATAGAGGATAGGATAGGATAGAGGATAGGATAGGATAGAGGATAGGATAGGATAGAGGATAGGATAGGATAGAGGATTGGATAGAATAGAGGACAGGAGACGATAGAGGATAGGATAGGATAGAGGATAGGATCGAACTGAGGATAGAATAGGGGATTGGATTGGATAGAGGATAGGATAGGATAGGCGATAGGATAGGGGATTGGATAGAATAGAGGACAGGAGACGATAGAGGATAGGATAGGATAGAGGATAGGATAGGATAGAGGATAGGATAGGATAGAGGATAGGATAGGATAGAGGATAGGATAGGATAGAGGATAGGATAGGATAGAGGATAGGATAGGATAGAGGATAGGATAGGATAGAGGATAGGATAGGATAGAGGATAGGATAGGATAGAGGATAGGATAGGATAGAGGATAGGATAGGATAGAGGATAGGATAGGATAGAGGATAGGATAGGATAGAGGATAGGATAGGATAGACGATAGGATAGAATAGAGGATAGGATAGGATAGAGGATAGGATAGGATAGAGGATAGGATAGGATAGAGGATAGGATAGGATAGAGGATAGGATAGGATAGAGGATAGGATAGGATAGAGGATAGGATAGGATAGAGGATCGGATAGGATAGAGGATAGGATAGGATAGAGGATAGGATAGGATAGAGGATAGGATAGGATAGAGGATAGGATATAATAGAGGATAGGATCGAACAGAGGATAGGATAGGGGATTGGATTGGATAGAGGATAGGATAGGATTGAGGATAGGATAGGGGATTGGATAGAATAGAGGACAGGAGACGATAGAGGATAGGATAGGATAGAGGATAGGATCGGATAGAGGATACCATTAGGTGATTGGATAGAGGATAGGATAGGTGATTGGATAGGATAGAGGATAGGATAAGGGATTGGAGACGATAGAGGATAGGATGGGATAGGATAGAGGATAGGATAGGGGATTGGATAGGATAGAGGATAGGATAGGATAGAGGATAGGATAGGATAGCGGATAGGATAGGATAGGGGATAGGATACGATAGAGGATAGGATAGGATAGAGGATAGGATACGATAGAGGATAGGATAGGATAGAGGATAGGATAGGGGATTGCATAGGACAGAGGATAGGATAGGATAGAGGATAGGATCGGATAGAGGATAGGATAGGTGATTGGATAGGACAGAGGATAGGATAGGATAGAGAATAGGATAGGATAGAGGATAGGATAGGATAGAGGATAGAATAGGATAGAGGATACGATAGGATAGAGGAAAGGATAGAGGATAGGATAGGATAGATGATAGGATAGGATAGAGGATAGGATAGGATAGAGGATAGGATAGTATAATATAGAGGATAGGATTGGATAGAGGATAGGATAGGATGGAGGATAGGATAGGATAGAGGATAGGATAGGATAGAGGATAGGATAGGATAGAGGATAGGATAGGATAGAGGATAGGATAGGATAGAGGATAGGATAGGATAGAGGATAGGATAGGATAGAGGATAGGATAGGATAGAGGATAGGATAGGATAGAGGATAGGATAGGATAGAGGATAGGATAGGATAGAGGATAGGATAGGATAGAGGATAGGATAGGATAGAGGATAGGATAGGATAGAGGATAGGATAGGATAGAGGATAGGATAGGATAGAGGATAGGATAGGATAGAGGATAGGATAGGATAGACGATAGGATAGAATAGAGGATAGGATAGGATAGAGGATAGGATAGGATAGAGGATAGGATAGGATAGAGGATAGGATAGGATAGAGGATAGGATAGGATAGAGGATAGGATAGGATAGAGGATAGGATAGGATAGAGGATAGGATAGGATAGAGGATAGGATAGGATAGAGGATAGGATAGGATAGAGGATAGGATAGGATAGAGGATAGGATATAATAGAGGATAGGATCGAACAGAGGATAGGATAGGGGATTGGATTGGATAGAGGATAGGATAGGATTGAGGATAGGATAGGGGATTGGATAGAATAGAGGACAGGAGACGATAGAGGATAGGATAGGATAGAGGATTGGATCGGATAGAGGATACCATTAGGTGATTGGATAGAGGATAGGATAGGTGATTGGATAGGATAGAGGATAGGATAAGGGATTGGAGACAATAGAGGATAGGATGGGATAGGATAGAGGATAGGATAGGGGATTGCATAGGACAGAGGATAGGATAGGATAGAGGATAGGATCGGATAGAGGATAGGATAGGTGATTGGATAGGACAGAGGATAGGATAGGATAGAGGATAGGATAGGATAGAGGATAGGATAGGATAGAGGATAGGATAGGTTAGAGGATAGGATAGGATAGATGATAGGATAGGATAGAGGATAGAGGATAGGATAGGATAGAGGAGAGGATAGGATAGAGGATAGGATAGGATAGAGGATAGGATAGGATAGAGGATAGGATAGGATAGAGGATAGGATAGGATAGAGGATAGGATAGGATAGAGGATAGGATAGGATAGAGGATAGGATAGGATAGAGGATAGGATAGGATAGAGGATAGGATAGGATAGAGGATAGAATAGGATAGAGGATAGGATAGGATAGAGGATAGGATAGGATAGAGGATAGGATAGGATAGAGGATAGGATAGGATAGAGGATAGGATAGGATAGAGGATAGGATAGGATAGAGGATAGGATAGGATAGAGGATAGGATAGGATAGAGGATAGGATAGGATAGAGGATAGGATAGGATAGAGGATAGGATAGGATAGAGGATAGGATAGGATAGAGGATAGGATAGGATAGAGGATAGGATAGGATAGAGGATAGGATAGGATAGATGATAGGATAGGATAGAGGATAGAGGATAGGATAGGATAGAGGAGAGGATAGGATAGAGGATAGGATAGGATAGAGGATAGGATAGGATAGAGGATAGGATAGGATAGAGGATAGGATAGGATAGAGGATAGGATAGGACAGAGGATAGGATAGGATAAAGGATAGGATAGGATAGAGGATAGGATAGGATAGAGGATAGGATAGGATAGAGGATAGGATAGGATAGAGGATAGGATAGGATAGAGGATAGGATAGGATAGAGGATAGGATATAATAGAGGATAGGATAGGATAGAGGATAGGATAGGATAGAGGATAGGATAGGATAGAGGATAGGATAGGATAGAGGATAGGATAGGATAGAGGATAGGATAGGATAGAGGATAGGATAGGATAGAGGATACGATAGGATAGAGGATAGGATCGGATAGAGGATAGGATAGGGTAGAGGATACGATAGGATAGAGGATAGGATCGGATAGACGATAGGATAGGGTAGAGGATAGGATAGGATAGAGGATAGGATAGGATAGAGGATAGGATAGGATAGAGGATTGGATAGAATACAGGATTTCATTGAGGATAGGATAGGATAGAGGATAGGATAGGATAGAGGATAGGATAGGGGATTGGATAGAATAGAGGACAGGAGACGATAGAGGATAGGATAGGATAGAGGATAGGATCGGATAGAGGATAGGATAGGATAGAGGATAGGATAGGATAGAGGATAGGATAGGATAGAGGATAGGATAGGATAGAGGATTGGATAGAATAGAGGACAGGAGACGATAGAGGATAGGATAGGATAGAGGATAGGATCGAACTGAGGATAGGATAGGGGATTGGATTGGATAGAGGATAGGATAGGATAGGCGATAGGATAGGGGATTGGATAGAATAGAGGACAGGAGACGATAGAGGATAGGATAGGATAGAGGATAGGATAGGATAGAGGATAGGATAGGATAGAGGATAGGATAGGATAGAGGATAGGATAGGATAGAGGATAGGATAGGATAGAGGATAGGATAGGATAGAGGATAGGATAGGATAGAGGATAGGATAGGATAGAGGATAGGATAGGATAGAGGATAGGATAGGATAGAGGATAGGATAGGATAGAGGATAGGATAGGATAGAGGATAGGATAGGATAGAGGATAGGATAGGATAGAGGATAGGATAGGATAGAGGATAGGATAGGATAGAGGATAGGATAGGATAGAGGATAGGATAGGATAGAGGATAGGATAGGATAGAGGATAGGATAGGATAGAGGATAGGATAGGATAGAGGATAGGATAGGATAGAGGATAGGATAGGATAGAGGATAGGATAGGATAGAGGATAGGATAGGATAGAGGATAGGATATAATAGAGGATAGGATCGAACAGAGGATAGGATAGGGGATTGGATTGGATAGAGGATAGGATAGGATTGAGGATAGGATAGGGGATTGGATAGAATAGAGGACAGGAGACGATAGAGGATAGGATAGGATAGAGGATTGGATCGGATAGAGGATACCATTAGGTGATTGGATAGAGGATAGGATAGGTGATTGGATAGGATAGAGGATAGGATAAGGGATTGGAGACGATAGAGGATAGGATGGGATAGGATAGAGGATAGGATAGGGGATTGCATAGGACAGAGGATAGGATAGGATAGAGGATAGGATCGGATAGAGGATAGGATAGGTGATTGGATAGGACAGAGGATAGGATAGGATAGAGAATAGGATAGGATAGAGGATAGGATAGGATAGAGGATAGAATAGGATAGAGGATACGATAGGATAGAGGAAAGGATAGAGGATAGGATAGGATAGATGATAGGATAGGATAGAGGATAGGATAGGATAGAGGATAGGATAGTATAATATAGAGGATAGGATTGGATAGAGGATAGGATAGGATGGAGGATAGGATAGGATAGAGGATAGGATAGGATAGAGGATAGGATAGGATAGAGGATAGGATAGGATAGAGGATAGGATAGGATAGAGGATAGGATAGGATAGAGGATAGGATAGGATAGAGGATAGGATAGGATAGAGGATAGAGGATAGGATAGGATAGAGGATAGGATAGGATAGAGGATAGGATAGGATAGAGGATAGGATAGGATAGAGGATAGGATAGGATAGAGGATAGGATAGGATAGAGGATAGGATAGGATAGAGGATAGGATAGGATAGAGGATAGGATAGGATAGAGGATAGGATAGGATAGAGGATAGGATAGGATAGAGGATAGGATAGGATAGAGGATAGGATAGGATAGAGGATAGGATATAATAGAGGATAGGATAGGATAGAGGATAGGATAGGATAGAGGATAGGATAGGATAGAGGATAGGATAGGATAGAGGATAGGATATAATAGAGGATAGGATCCGATAGAGGATAGGATAGGGGATTCGTTGGATAGAGGATAGGATAGGATAGAGGATAGGATAGGATAGCGGATAGGATAGGATAGAGTATAGAATAGGATAGAGGATAGGATAGGACAGAGGATAGGATAGGATAGAGGATAGGATAGGATAGAGGATCGGATAGGATAGAGTATAGAGTAGGATAGAGGATAGGATAGGATAGAGGATAGGATAGGATTCAGGATAGGATAGGATAGATGATAAGATAGGATAGAGCATCGGATAGGGGATTGGATAGAGAATAGGATAGGATAGAGCATAGGATAAGATTGAGGATAGGATAGGATAGAGGATAGGATAGGATAGGGGATATTATAGGATAGAGGATAGGATAGGATAGCGGATAGGATAGCGGATAGGATAGCGGACAGGATAGGATAGAGGATAGGATAGGATAGAGGATTGGATAGAATACAGGATTTCATTGAGGATAGGATAGGATAGAGGATAGGATAGGATAGAGGATAGGATAGGGGATTGGATAGAATAGAGGACAGGAGACGATAGAGGATAGGATAGGATAGAGGATAGGATCGGATAGAGGATAGGATAGGATAGAGGATAGGATAGGATAGAGGATAGGATAGGATAGAGGATAGGATAGGATAGAGGATTGGATAGAATAGAGGACAGGAGACGATAGAGGATAGGATAGGATAGAGGATAGGATCGAACTGAGGATAGAATAGGGGATTGGATTGGATAGAGGATAGGATAGGATAGGCGATAGGATAGGGGATTGGATAGAATAGAGGACAGGAGACGATAGAGGATAGGATAGGATAGAGGATAGGATAGGATAGAGGATAGGATAGGATAGAGGATAGGATAGGATAGAGGATAGGATAGGATAGAGGATAGGATAGGATAGAGGATAGGATAGGATAGAGGATAGGATAGGATAGAGGATAGGATAGGATAGAGGATAGGATAGGATAGAGGATAGGATAGGATAGAGGATAGGATAGGATAGACGATAGGATAGAATAGAGGATAGGATAGGATAGAGGATAGGATAGGATAGAGGATAGGATAGGATAGAGGATAGGATAGGATAGAGGATAGGATAGGATAGAGGATAGGATAGGATAGAGGATAGGATAGGATAGAGGATCGGATAGGATAGAGGATAGGATAGGATAGAGGATAGGATAGGATAGAGGATAGGATAGGATAGAGGATAGGATAGGATAGAGGATAGGATAGGATAGAGGATTGGATAGGATAGAGGATAGGATCGAACTGAGGATAGGATAGGGGATTGGATTGGATAGAGGATAGGATAGGATAGGCGATAGGATAGGGGATTGGATAGAATAGAGGACAGGAGACGATAGAGGATAGGATAGGATAGAGGATAGGATAGGATAGAGGATAGGATAGGATAGAGGATAGGATAGGATAGAGGATAGGATAGGATAGAGGATAGGATAGGATAGAGGATAGGATAGAGGATAGGATAGGATAGAGGATAGGATAGGATAGAGGATAGGATAGGATAGAGGATAGGATAGGATAGAGGATAGGATAGGATAGAGGATAGGATAGGATAGAGGATAGGATAGGATAGAGGATAGGATAGGATAGACGATAGGATAGAATAGAGGATAGGATAGGATAGAGGATAGGATAGGATAGAGGATAGGATAGGATAGAGGATAGGATAGGATAGAGGATAGGATAGGATAGAGGATAGGATAGGATAGAGGATAGGATAGGATAGAGGATAGGATAGGATAGAGGATAGGATAGGATAGAGGATAGGATAGGATAGAGGATAGGATATAATAGAGGATAGGATCGAACAGAGGATAGGATAGGGGATTGGATTGGATAGAGGATAGGATAGGATTGAGGATAGGATAGGGGATTGGATAGAATAGAGGACAGGAGACGATAGAGGATAGGATAGGATAGAGGATTGGATCGGATAGAGGATACCATTAGGTGATTGGATAGAGGATAGGATAGGGGATTCGTTGGATAGAGGATAGGATAGGATAGAGGATAGGATAGGATAGCGGATAGAGTAGGATAGAGGATAGGATAGGATAGAGGATAGGATAGGATTCAGGATAGGATAGGATAGATGATAAGATAGGATAGAGCATCGGATAGGGGATTGGATAGAGAATAGGATAGGATAGAGCATAGGATAAGATAGAGGATAGGATAGGATAGAGGATAGGATAGGATAGGGGATATTATAGGATAGAGGATAGGATAGGATAGCGGATAGGATAGCGGATAGGATAGCGGACAGGATAGGATAGAGGATAGGATAGGATAGAGGATTGGATAGAATACAGGATTTCATTGAGGATAGGATAGGATAGAGGATAGGATAGGATAGAGGATAGGATAGGGGATTGGATAGAATAGAGGACAGGAGACGATAGAGGATAGGATAGGATAGAGGATAGGATCGGATAGAGGATAGGATAGGATAGAGGATAGGATAGGATAGAGGATAGGATAGGATAGAGGATAGGATAGGATAGAGGATTGGATAGGATAGAGGATAGGATCGAACTGAGGATAGGATAGGGGATTGGATTGGATAGAGGATAGGATAGGATAGGCGATAGGATAGGGGATTGGATAGAATAGAGGACAGGAGACGATAGAGGATAGGATAGGATAGAGGATAGGATAGGATAGAGGATAGGATAGGATAGAGGATAGGATAGGATAGAGGATAGGATAGGATAGAGGATAGGATAGGATAGAGGATAGGATAGGATAGAGGATAGGATAGGATAGAGGATAGGATAGGATAGAGGATAGGATAGGATAGAGGATAGGATAGGATAGAGGATAGGATAGGATAGAGGATAGGATAGGATAGAGGATAGGATAGGATAGAGGATAGGATAGGATAGAGGATAGGATAGGATAGACGATAGGATAGAATAGAGGATAGGATAGGATAGAGGATAGGATAGGATAGAGGATAGGATAGGATAGAGGATAGGATAGGATAGAGGATAGGATAGGATAGAGGATAGGATAGGATAGAGGATAGGATAGGATAGAGGATAGGATAGGATAGAGGATAGGATAGGATAGAGGATAGGATAGGATAGAGGATAGGATATAATAGAGGATAGGATCGAACAGAGGATAGGATAGGGGATTGGATTGGATAGAGGATAGGATAGGATTGAGGATAGGATAGGGGATTGGATAGAATAGAGGACAGGAGACGATAGAGGATAGGATAGGATAGAGGATTGGATCGGATAGAGGATACCATTAGGTGATTGGATAGAGGATAGGATAGGTGATTGGATAGGATAGAGGATAGGATAAGGGATTGGAGACAATAGAGGATAGGATGGGATAGGATAGAGGATAGGATAGGGGATTGCATAGGACAGAGGATAGGATAGGATAGAGGATAGGATCGGATAGAGGATAGGATAGGTGATTGGATAGGACAGAGGATAGGATAGGATAGAGAATAGGATAGGATAGAGGATAGGATAGGATAGAGGATAGAATAGGATAGAGGATACGATAGGATAGAGGAAAGGATAGAGGATAGGATAGGATAGATGATAGGATAGGATAGAGGATAGGATAGGATAGAGGATAGGATAGTATAATATAGAGGATAGGATTGGATAGAGGATAGGATAGGATGGAGGATAGGATAGGATAGAGGATAGGATAGGATAGAGGATAGGATATAATAGGGGATAGGATAGGATAGAGGATAGGATAGGATAGAGGATAGGATAGGATAGAGGATAGGATAGGATAGAGGATAGGATAGGATAGAGGATAGGATAGGATAGAGGATAGGATAGGATAGAGGATAGGATAGGATAGAGGATAGGATAGGATAGAGGATAGGATAGGATAGAGGATAGGATAGGATAGAGGATAGGATAGGATAGAGGATAGGATAGGATAGAGGATAGGATAGGATAGAGGATAGGATAGGATAGAGGATAGGATAGGATAGAGGATAGGATAGGATAGAGGATAGGATAGGATAGAGGATAGGATAGGATAGAGGATAGGATAGGATAGAGGATAGGATAGGATAGAGGATAGGATAGGATAGAGGATAGGATAGGATAGAGGATAGGATAGGATAGAGGATAGGATAGGATAGATGATAGGATAGGATAGAGGATAGAGGATAGGATAGGATAGAGGAGAGGATAGGATAGAGGATAGGATAGGATAGAGGATAGGATAGGATAGAGGATAGGATAGGATAGAGGATAGGATAGGATAGAGGATAGGATAGGACAGAGGATAGGATAGGATAAAGGATAGGATAGGATAGAGGATAGGATAGGATAGAGGATAGGATAGGATAGAGGATAGGATAGGATAGAGGATAGGATAGGATAGAGGATAGGATAGGATAGAGGATAGGATAGGATAGAGGATAGGATATAATAGAGGATAGGATAGGATAGAGGATAGGATAGGATAGAGGATAGGATAGGATAGAGGATAGGATAGGATAGAGGATAGGATAGGATAGAGGATAGGATAGGATAGAGGATAGGATAGGATAGAGGATAGGATAGGATAGAGGATACGATAGGATAGAGGATAGGATCGGATAGAGGATAGGATAGGGTAGAGGATACGATAGGATAGAGGATAGGATCGGATAGACGATAGGATAGGGTAGAGGATAGGATAGGATAGAGGATAGGATAGGATAGAGGATAGGATAGGATAGAGGATTGGATAGAATACAGGATTTCATTGAGGATAGGATAGGATAGAGGATAGGATAGGATAGAGGATAGGATAGGGGATTGGATAGAATAGAGGACAGGAGACGATAGAGGATAGGATAGGATAGAGGATAGGATCGGATAGAGGATAGGATAGGATAGAGGATAGGATAGGATAGAGGATAGGATAGGATAGAGGATAGGATAGGATAGAGGATTGGATAGAATAGAGGACAGGAGACGATAGAGGATAGGATAGGATAGAGGATAGGATCGAACTGAGGATAGGATAGGGGATTGGATTGGATAGAGGATAGGATAGGATAGGCGATAGGATAGGGGATTGGATAGAATAGAGGACAGGAGACGATAGAGGATAGGATAGGATAGAGGATAGGATAGGATAGAGGATAGGATAGGATAGAGGATAGGATAGGATAGAGGATAGGATAGGATAGAGGATAGGATAGGATAGAGGATAGGATAGGATAGAGGATAGGATAGGATAGAGGATAGGATAGGATAGAGGATAGGATAGGATAGAGGATAGGATAGGATAGAGGATAGGATAGGATAGAGGATAGGATAGGATAGAGGATAGGATAGGATAGAGGATAGGATAGGATAGAGGATAGGATAGGATAGAGGATAGGATAGGATAGAGGATAGGATAGGATAGACGATAGGATAGAATAGAGGATAGGATAGGATAGAGGATAGGATAGGATAGGATAGAGGATAGGATAGGATAGAGGATAGGATAGGATAGAGGATAGGATAGGATAGAGGATAGGATAGGATAGAGGATAGGATAGGATAGAGGATAGGATAGGATAGAGGATAGGATAGGATAGAGGATAGGATAGGATAGAGGATAGGATAGGATAGAGGATAGGATATAATAGAGGATAGGATCGAACAGAGGATAGGATAGGGGATTGGATTGGATAGAGGATAGGATAGGATTGAGGATAGGATAGGGGATTGGATAGAATAGAGGACAGGAGACGATAGAGGATAGGATAGGATAGAGGATAGGATCGGATAGAGGATACCATTAGGTGATTGGATAGAGGATAGGATAGGTGATTGGATAGGATAGAGGATAGGATAAGGGATTGGAGACGATAGAGGATAGGATGGGATAGGATAGAGGATAGGATAGGAGATTGGATAGGATAGAGGATAGGATAGGATAGAGGATAGGATAGGATAGCGGATAGGATAGGATAGGGGATAGGATAGGATAGAGGATAGGATAGGATAGAGGATAGGATACGATAGAGGATAGGATAGGATAGAGGATAGGATAGGGGATTGCATAGGACAGAGGATAGGATAGGATAGAGGATAGGATCGGATAGAGGATAGGATAGGTGATTGGATAGGACAGAGGATAGGATAGGATAGAGAATAGGATAGGATAGAGGATAGGATAGGATAGAGGATAGAATAGGATAGAGGATACGATAGGATAGAGGAAAGGATAGAGGAAAGGATAGAGGATAGGATAGGATAGAGGATAGGATAGGATAGAGGATAGGATAGGATAGAGGATAGGATAGGATAGAGGATAGGATAGGATAGAGGATAGGATAGGATAGAGGATAGGATAGGATAGAGGATAGGATAGGATAGAGGATAGGATAGGATAGAGGATAGGATAGGATAGAGGATAGGATAGGATAGAGGATAGGATAGGATAGAGGATAGGATAGGATAGAGGATAGGATAGGATAGAGGATAGAGGATAGGATAGGATAGAGGATAGGATAGGATAGAGGATAGGATAGGATAGAGGATAGGATAGAGGATAGGATAGGATAGAGGATAGGATAGGATAGAGGATAGGATAGGACAGAGGATAGGATAGGATAAAGGATAGGATAGGATAGAGGATAGGATAGGATAGAGGATAGGATAGGATAGAGGATAGGATAGGATAGAGGATAGGATAGGATAGAGGATAGGATAGGATAGAGGATAGGATAGGATAGAGGATAGGATAGGATAGAGGATAGGATAGGATAGAGGATAGGATAGGATAGAGGATAGGATAGGATAGAGGATAGAGGATAGGATAGGATAGAGGATAGGATAGGATAGAGGATAGGATAGGATAGAGGATAGGATAGGATAGAGGATAGGATAGGATAGAGGATAGGATAGGATAGAGGATAGGATAGGATAGAGGATAGGATAGGATAGACGATAGGATAGAATAGAGGATAGGATAGGATAGAGGATAGGATAGGATAGAGGATAGGATAGGATAGAGGATAGGATAGGATAGAGGATAGGATAGGATAGAGGATAGGATAGGATAGAGGATAGGATAGGATAGAGGATAGGATAGGATAGAGGATAGGATAGGATAGAGGATAGGATAGGATAGAGGATAGGATATAATAGAGGATAGGATCGAACAGAGGATAGGATAGGGGATTGGATTGGATAGAGGATAGGATAGGATTGAGGATAGGATAGGGGATTGGATAGAATAGAGGACAGGAGACGATAGAGGATAGGATAGGATAGAGGATTGGATCGGATAGAGGATACCATTAGGTGATTGGATAGAGGATAGGATAGGTGATTGGATAGGATAGAGGATAGGATAAGGGATTGGAGACAATAGAGGATAGGATGGGATAGGATAGAGGATAGGACAGAGGATAGGATAGGATAGAGGATAGGATCGGATAGAGGATAGGATAGGTGATTGGATAGGACAGAGGATAGGATAGGATAGAGGATAGGATAGGATAGAGGATAGGATAGGATAGAGGATAGGATAGGTTAGAGGATAGGATAGGATAGATGATAGGATAGGATAGAGGATAGAGGATAGGATAGGATAGAGGAGAGGATAGGATAGAGGATAGGATAGGATAGAGGATAGGATAGGATAGAGGATAGGATAGGATAGAGGATAGGATAGGATAGAGGATAGGATAGGATAGAGGATAGGATAGGATAGAGGATAGGATAGGATAGAGGATAGGATAGGATAGAGGATAGGATAGGATAGAGGATAGAATAGGATAGAGGATAGGATAGGATAGAGGATAGGATAGGATAGAGGATAGGATAGGATAGAGGATAGGATAGGATAGAGGATAGGATAGGATAGAGGATAGGATAGGATAGAGGATAGGATAGGATAGAGGATAGGATAGGATAGAGGATAGGATAGGATAGAGGATAGGATAGGATAGAGGATAGGATAGGATAGAGGATAGGATAGGATAGAGGATAGGATAGGATAGAGGATAGGATAGGATAGAGGATAGGATAGGATAGAGGATAGGATAGGATAGATGATAGGATAGGATAGAGGATAGAGGATAGGATAGGATAGAGGAGAGGATAGGATAGAGGATAGGATAGGATAGAGGATAGGATAGGATAGAGGATAGGATAGGATAGAGGATAGGATAGGATAGAGGATAGGATAGGACAGAGGATAGGATAGGATAAAGGATAGGATAGGATAGAGGATAGGATAGGATAGAGGATAGGATAGGATAGAGGATAGGATAGGATAGAGGATAGGATAGGATAGAGGATAGGATAGGATAGAGGATAGGATATAATAGAGGATAGGATAGGATAGAGGATAGGATAGGATAGAGGATAGGATAGGATAGAGGATAGGATAGGATAGAGGATAGGATAGGATAGAGGATAGGATAGGATAGAGGATAGGATAGGATAGAGGATACGATAGGATAGAGGATAGGATCGGATAGAGGATAGGATAGGGTAGAGGATACGATAGGATAGAGGATAGGATCGGATAGACGATAGGATAGGGTAGAGGATAGGATAGGATAGAGGATAGGATAGGATAGAGGATAGGATAGGATAGAGGATTGGATAGAAT
Source organism: Halictus rubicundus (assembly GCF_050948215.1). Taxonomy (NCBI): domain Eukaryota; kingdom Metazoa; phylum Arthropoda; class Insecta; order Hymenoptera; family Halictidae; genus Halictus; species Halictus rubicundus. The sequence goes on from NW_027488916.1 coordinate 200,909, forward strand.
ACAGGATTTCATTGAGGATAGGATAGGATAGAGGATAGGATAGGATAGAGGATAGGATAGGGGATTGGATAGAATAGAGGACAGGAGACGATAGAGGATAGGATAGGATAGAGGATAGGATCGGATAGAGGATAGGATAGGATAGAGGATAGGATAGGATAGAGGATAGGATAGGATAGAGGATAGGATAGGATAGAGGATTGGATAGAATAGAGGACAGGAGACGATAGAGGATAGGATAGGATAGAGGATAGGATCGAACTGAGGATAGGATAGGGGATTGGATTGGATAGAGGATAGGATAGGATAGGCGATAGGATAGGGGATTGGATAGAATAGAGGACAGGAGACGATAGAGGATAGGATAGGATAGAGGATAGGATAGGATAGAGGATAGGATAGGATAGAGGATAGGATAGGATAGAGGATAGGATAGGATAGAGGATAGGATAGGATAGAGGATAGGATAGGATAGAGGATAGGATAGGATAGAGGATAGGATAGGATAGAGGATAGGATAGGATAGAGGATAGGATAGGATAGAGGATAGGATAGGATAGAGGATAGGATAGGATAGAGGATAGGATAGGATAGAGGATAGGATAGGATAGAGGATAGGATAGGATAGAGGATAGGATAGGATAGAGGATAGGATAGGATAGAGGATAGGATAGGATAGAGGATAGGATAGGATAGAGGATAGGATAGGATAGAGGATAGGATAGGATAGAGGATAGGATAGGATAGAGGATAGGATAGGATAGAGGATAGGATAGGATAGAGGATAGGATAGGATAGAGGATAGGATATAATAGAGGATAATATCGAACAGAGGATAGGATAGGGGATTGGATTGGATAGAGGATAGGATAGGATTGAGGATAGGATAGGGGATTGGATAGAATAGAGGACAGGAGACGATAGAGGATAGGATAGGATAGAGGATTGGATCGGATAGAGGATACCATTAGGTGATTGGATAGAGGATAGGATAGGTGATTGGATAGGATAGAGGATAGGATAAGGGATTGGAGACGATAGAGGATAGGATGGGATAGGATAGAGGATAGGATAGGGGATTGCATAGGACAGAGGATAGGATAGGATAGAGGATAGGATCGGATAGAGGATAGGATAGGTGATTGGATAGGACAGAGGATAGGATAGGATAGAGAATAGGATAGGATAGAGGATAGGATAGGATAGAGGATAGAATAGGATAGAGGATACGATAGGATAGAGGAAAGGATAGAGGATAGGATAGGATAGATGATAGGATAGGATAGAGGATAGGATAGGATAGAGGATAGGATAGTATAATATAGAGGATAGGATTGGATAGAGGATAGGATAGGATGGAGGATAGGATAGGATAGAGGATAGGATAGGATAGAGGATAGGATAGGATAGAGGATAGGATAGGATAGAGGATAGGATAGGATAGAGGATAGGATAGGATAGAGGATAGGATAGGATAGAGGATAGGATAGGATAGAGGATAGAGGATAGGATAGGATAGAGGATAGGATAGGATAGAGGATAGGATAGGATAGAGGATAGGATAGGATAGAGGATAGGATAGGATAGAGGATAGGATAGGATAGAGGATAGGATAGGATAGAGGATAGGATAGGATAGAGGATAGGATAGGATAGAGGATAGGATAGGATAGAGGATAGGATAGGATAGAGGATAGGATAGGATAGAGGATAGGATAGGATAGAGGATAGGATAGGATAGAGGATAGGATAGGATAGAGGATAGGATAGGATAGAGGATAGGATAGGATAGAGGATAGGATAGGATAGAGGATAGGATAGGATAGAGGATAGGATAGGATAGAGGATAGGATAGGATAGAGGATAGGATAGGATAGAGGATAGGATATAATAGAGGATAGGATAGGATAGAGGATAGGATAGGATAGAGGATAGGATAGGATAGAGGATAGGATAGGATAGAGGATAGGATATAATAGAGGATAGGATCCGATAGAGGATAGGATAGGGGATTCGTTGGATAGAGGATAGGATAGGATAGAGGATAGGATAGGATAGCGGATAGGATAGGATAGAGTATAGAATAGGATAGAGGATAGGATAGGACAGAGGATAGGATAGGATAGAGGATAGGATAGGATAGAGGATCGGATAGGATAGAGTATAGAGTAGGATAGAGGATAGGATAGGATAGAGGATAGGATAGGATTCAGGATAGGATAGGATAGATGATAAGATAGGATAGAGCATCGGATAGGGGATTGGATAGAGAATAGGATAGGATAGAGCATAGGATAAGATTGAGGATAGGATAGGATAGAGGATAGGATAGGATAGGGGATATTATAGGATAGAGGATAGGATAGGATAGCGGATAGGATAGCGGATAGGATAGCGGACAGGATAGGATAGAGGATAGGATAGGATAGAGGATTGGATAGAATACAGGATTTCATTGAGGATAGGATAGGATAGAGGATAGGATAGGATAGAGGATAGGATAGGGGATTGGATAGAATAGAGGACAGGAGACGATAGAGGATAGGATAGGATAGAGGATAGGATCGGATAGAGGATAGGATAGGATAGAGGATAGGATAGGATAGAGGATAGGATAGGATAGAGGATAGGATAGGATAGAGGATTGGATAGAATAGAGGACAGGAGACGATAGAGGATAGGATAGGATAGAGGATAGGATCGAACTGAGGATAGAATAGGGGATTGGATTGGATAGAGGATAGGATAGGATAGGCGATAGGATAGGGGATTGGATAGAATAGAGGACAGGAGACGATAGAGGATAGGATAGGATAGAGGATAGGATAGGATAGAGGATAGGATAGGATAGAGGATAGGATAGGATAGAGGATAGGATAGGATAGAGGATAGGATAGGATAGAGGATAGGATAGGATAGAGGATAGGATAGGATAGAGGATAGGATAGGATAGAGGATAGGATAGGATAGAGGATAGGATAGGATAGAGGATAGGATAGGATAGACGATAGGATAGAATAGAGGATAGGATAGGATAGAGGATAGGATAGGATAGAGGATAGGATAGGATAGAGGATAGGATAGGATAGAGGATAGGATAGGATAGAGGATAGGATAGGATAGAGGATAGGATAGGATAGAGGATCGGATAGGATAGAGGATAGGATAGGATAGAGGATAGGATAGGATAGAGGATAGGATAGGATAGAGGATAGGATAGGATAGAGGATAGGATAGGATAGAGGATTGGATAGGATAGAGGATAGGATCGAACTGAGGATAGGATAGGGGATTGGATTGGATAGAGGATAGGATAGGATAGGCGATAGGATAGGGGATTGGATAGAATAGAGGACAGGAGACGATAGAGGATAGGATAGGATAGAGGATAGGATAGGATAGAGGATAGGATAGGATAGAGGATAGGATAGGATAGAGGATAGGATAGGATAGAGGATAGGATAGGATAGAGGATAGGATAGAGGATAGGATAGGATAGAGGATAGGATAGGATAGAGGATAGGATAGGATAGAGGATAGGATAGGATAGAGGATAGGATAGGATAGAGGATAGGATAGGATAGAGGATAGGATAGGATAGAGGATAGGATAGGATAGACGATAGGATAGAATAGAGGATAGGATAGGATAGAGGATAGGATAGGATAGAGGATAGGATAGGATAGAGGATAGGATAGGATAGAGGATAGGATAGGATAGAGGATAGGATAGGATAGAGGATAGGATAGGATAGAGGATAGGATAGGATAGAGGATAGGATAGGATAGAGGATAGGATAGGATAGAGGATAGGATATAATAGAGGATAGGATCGAACAGAGGATAGGATAGGGGATTGGATTGGATAGAGGATAGGATAGGATTGAGGATAGGATAGGGGATTGGATAGAATAGAGGACAGGAGACGATAGAGGATAGGATAGGATAGAGGATTGGATCGGATAGAGGATACCATTAGGTGATTGGATAGAGGATAGGATAGGGGATTCGTTGGATAGAGGATAGGATAGGATAGAGGATAGGATAGGATAGCGGATAGAGTAGGATAGAGGATAGGATAGGATAGAGGATAGGATAGGATTCAGGATAGGATAGGATAGATGATAAGATAGGATAGAGCATCGGATAGGGGATTGGATAGAGAATAGGATAGGATAGAGCATAGGATAAGATAGAGGATAGGATAGGATAGAGGATAGGATAGGATAGGGGATATTATAGGATAGAGGATAGGATAGGATAGCGGATAGGATAGCGGATAGGATAGCGGACAGGATAGGATAGAGGATAGGATAGGATAGAGGATTGGATAGAATACAGGATTTCATTGAGGATAGGATAGGATAGAGGATAGGATAGGATAGAGGATAGGATAGGGGATTGGATAGAATAGAGGACAGGAGACGATAGAGGATAGGATAGGATAGAGGATAGGATCGGATAGAGGATAGGATAGGATAGAGGATAGGATAGGATAGAGGATAGGATAGGATAGAGGATAGGATAGGATAGAGGATTGGATAGGATAGAGGATAGGATCGAACTGAGGATAGGATAGGGGATTGGATTGGATAGAGGATAGGATAGGATAGGCGATAGGATAGGGGATTGGATAGAATAGAGGACAGGAGACGATAGAGGATAGGATAGGATAGAGGATAGGATAGGATAGAGGATAGGATAGGATAGAGGATAGGATAGGATAGAGGATAGGATAGGATAGAGGATAGGATAGGATAGAGGATAGGATAGGATAGAGGATAGGATAGGATAGAGGATAGGATAGGATAGAGGATAGGATAGGATAGAGGATAGGATAGGATAGAGGATAGGATAGGATAGAGGATAGGATAGGATAGAGGATAGGATAGGATAGAGGATAGGATAGGATAGAGGATAGGATAGGATAGACGATAGGATAGAATAGAGGATAGGATAGGATAGAGGATAGGATAGGATAGAGGATAGGATAGGATAGAGGATAGGATAGGATAGAGGATAGGATAGGATAGAGGATAGGATAGGATAGAGGATAGGATAGGATAGAGGATAGGATAGGATAGAGGATAGGATAGGATAGAGGATAGGATAGGATAGAGGATAGGATATAATAGAGGATAGGATCGAACAGAGGATAGGATAGGGGATTGGATTGGATAGAGGATAGGATAGGATTGAGGATAGGATAGGGGATTGGATAGAATAGAGGACAGGAGACGATAGAGGATAGGATAGGATAGAGGATTGGATCGGATAGAGGATACCATTAGGTGATTGGATAGAGGATAGGATAGGTGATTGGATAGGATAGAGGATAGGATAAGGGATTGGAGACAATAGAGGATAGGATGGGATAGGATAGAGGATAGGATAGGGGATTGCATAGGACAGAGGATAGGATAGGATAGAGGATAGGATCGGATAGAGGATAGGATAGGTGATTGGATAGGACAGAGGATAGGATAGGATAGAGAATAGGATAGGATAGAGGATAGGATAGGATAGAGGATAGAATAGGATAGAGGATACGATAGGATAGAGGAAAGGATAGAGGATAGGATAGGATAGATGATAGGATAGGATAGAGGATAGGATAGGATAGAGGATAGGATAGTATAATATAGAGGATAGGATTGGATAGAGGATAGGATAGGATGGAGGATAGGATAGGATAGAGGATAGGATAGGATAGAGGATAGGATATAATAGGGGATAGGATAGGATAGAGGATAGGATAGGATAGAGGATAGGATAGGATAGAGGATAGGATAGGATAGAGGATAGGATAGGATAGAGGATAGGATAGGATAGAGGATAGGATAGGATAGAGGATAGGATAGGATAGAGGATAGGATAGGATAGAGGATAGGATAGGATAGAGGATAGGATAGGATAGAGGATAGGATAGGATAGAGGATAGGATAGGATAGAGGATAGGATAGGATAGAGGATAGGATAGGATAGAGGATAGGATAGGATAGAGGATAGGATAGGATAGAGGATAGGATAGGATAGAGGATAGGATAGGATAGAGGATAGGATAGGATAGAGGATAGGATAGGATAGAGGATAGGATAGGATAGAGGATAGGATAGGATAGAGGATAGGATAGGATAGAGGATAGGATAGGATAGATGATAGGATAGGATAGAGGATAGAGGATAGGATAGGATAGAGGAGAGGATAGGATAGAGGATAGGATAGGATAGAGGATAGGATAGGATAGAGGATAGGATAGGATAGAGGATAGGATAGGATAGAGGATAGGATAGGACAGAGGATAGGATAGGATAAAGGATAGGATAGGATAGAGGATAGGATAGGATAGAGGATAGGATAGGATAGAGGATAGGATAGGATAGAGGATAGGATAGGATAGAGGATAGGATAGGATAGAGGATAGGATAGGATAGAGGATAGGATATAATAGAGGATAGGATAGGATAGAGGATAGGATAGGATAGAGGATAGGATAGGATAGAGGATAGGATAGGATAGAGGATAGGATAGGATAGAGGATAGGATAGGATAGAGGATAGGATAGGATAGAGGATAGGATAGGATAGAGGATACGATAGGATAGAGGATAGGATCGGATAGAGGATAGGATAGGGTAGAGGATACGATAGGATAGAGGATAGGATCGGATAGACGATAGGATAGGGTAGAGGATAGGATAGGATAGAGGATAGGATAGGATAGAGGATAGGATAGGATAGAGGATTGGATAGAATACAGGATTTCATTGAGGATAGGATAGGATAGAGGATAGGATAGGATAGAGGATAGGATAGGGGATTGGATAGAATAGAGGACAGGAGACGATAGAGGATAGGATAGGATAGAGGATAGGATCGGATAGAGGATAGGATAGGATAGAGGATAGGATAGGATAGAGGATAGGATAGGATAGAGGATAGGATAGGATAGAGGATTGGATAGAATAGAGGACAGGAGACGATAGAGGATAGGATAGGATAGAGGATAGGATCGAACTGAGGATAGGATAGGGGATTGGATTGGATAGAGGATAGGATAGGATAGGCGATAGGATAGGGGATTGGATAGAATAGAGGACAGGAGACGATAGAGGATAGGATAGGATAGAGGATAGGATAGGATAGAGGATAGGATAGGATAGAGGATAGGATAGGATAGAGGATAGGATAGGATAGAGGATAGGATAGGATAGAGGATAGGATAGGATAGAGGATAGGATAGGATAGAGGATAGGATAGGATAGAGGATAGGATAGGATAGAGGATAGGATAGGATAGAGGATAGGATAGGATAGAGGATAGGATAGGATAGAGGATAGGATAGGATAGAGGATAGGATAGGATAGAGGATAGGATAGGATAGAGGATAGGATAGGATAGACGATAGGATAGAATAGAGGATAGGATAGGATAGAGGATAGGATAGGATAGGATAGAGGATAGGATAGGATAGAGGATAGGATAGGATAGAGGATAGGATAGGATAGAGGATAGGATAGGATAGAGGATAGGATAGGATAGAGGATAGGATAGGATAGAGGATAGGATAGGATAGAGGATAGGATAGGATAGAGGATAGGATAGGATAGAGGATAGGATATAATAGAGGATAGGATCGAACAGAGGATAGGATAGGGGATTGGATTGGATAGAGGATAGGATAGGATTGAGGATAGGATAGGGGATTGGATAGAATAGAGGACAGGAGACGATAGAGGATAGGATAGGATAGAGGATAGGATCGGATAGAGGATACCATTAGGTGATTGGATAGAGGATAGGATAGGTGATTGGATAGGATAGAGGATAGGATAAGGGATTGGAGACGATAGAGGATAGGATGGGATAGGATAGAGGATAGGATAGGAGATTGGATAGGATAGAGGATAGGATAGGATAGAGGATAGGATAGGATAGCGGATAGGATAGGATAGGGGATAGGATAGGATAGAGGATAGGATAGGATAGAGGATAGGATACGATAGAGGATAGGATAGGATAGAGGATAGGATAGGGGATTGCATAGGACAGAGGATAGGATAGGATAGAGGATAGGATCGGATAGAGGATAGGATAGGTGATTGGATAGGACAGAGGATAGGATAGGATAGAGAATAGGATAGGATAGAGGATAGGATAGGATAGAGGATAGAATAGGATAGAGGATACGATAGGATAGAGGAAAGGATAGAGGAAAGGATAGAGGATAGGATAGGATAGAGGATAGGATAGGATAGAGGATAGGATAGGATAGAGGATAGGATAGGATAGAGGATAGGATAGGATAGAGGATAGGATAGGATAGAGGATAGGATAGGATAGAGGATAGGATAGGATAGAGGATAGGATAGGATAGAGGATAGGATAGGATAGAGGATAGGATAGGATAGAGGATAGGATAGGATAGAGGATAGGATAGGATAGAGGATAGGATAGGATAGAGGATAGAGGATAGGATAGGATAGAGGATAGGATAGGATAGAGGATAGGATAGGATAGAGGATAGGATAGAGGATAGGATAGGATAGAGGATAGGATAGGATAGAGGATAGGATAGGACAGAGGATAGGATAGGATAAAGGATAGGATAGGATAGAGGATAGGATAGGATAGAGGATAGGATAGGATAGAGGATAGGATAGGATAGAGGATAGGATAGGATAGAGGATAGGATAGGATAGAGGATAGGATAGGATAGAGGATAGGATAGGATAGAGGATAGGATAGGATAGAGGATAGGATAGGATAGAGGATAGGATAGGATAGAGGATAGAGGATAGGATAGGATAGAGGATAGGATAGGATAGAGGATAGGATAGGATAGAGGATAGGATAGGATAGAGGATAGGATAGGATAGAGGATAGGATAGGATAGAGGATAGGATAGGATAGAGGATAGGATAGGACAGAGGATAGGATAGGATAAAGGATAGGATAGGATAGAGGATAGGATAGGATAGAGGATAGGATAGGATAGAGGATAGGATAGGATAGAGGATAGGATAGGATAGAGGATAGGATAGGATAGAGGATAGGATAGGATAGAGGATAGGATATAATAGAGGATAGGATAGGATAGAGGATAGGATAGGATAGAGGATAGGATAGGATAGAGGATAGGATAGGATAGAGGATAGGATATAATAGAGGATAGGATCCGATAGAGGATAGGATAGGGGATTCGTTGGATAGAGGATAGGATAGGATAGAGGATAGGATAGGATAGCGGATAGGATAGGATAGAGTATAGAATAGGATAGAGGATAGGATAGGACAGAGGATAGGATAGGATAGAGGATAGGATAGGATAGAGGATCGGATAGGATAGAGTATAGAGTAGGATAGAGGATAGGATAGGATAGAGGATAGGATAGGATTCAGGATAGGATAGGATAGATGATAAGATAGGATAGAGCATCGGATAGGGGATTGGATAGAGAATAGGATAGGATAGAGCATAGGATAAGATAGAGGATAGGATAGGATAGAGGATAGGATAGGATAGGGGATATTATAGGATAGAGGATAGGATAGGATAGCGGATAGGATAGCGGATAGGATAGCGGACAGGATAGGATAGAGGATAGGATAGGATAGAGGATTGGATAGAATACAGGATTTCATTGAGGATAGGATAGGATAGAGGATAGGATAGGATAGGGGATAGGATAGGGGATTGGATAGAATAGAGGACAGGAGACGATAGAGGATAGGATAGGATAGAGGATAGGATCGGATAGAGGATAGGATAGGATAGAGGATAGGATAGGATAGAGGATAGGATAGGATAGAGGATAGGATAGGATAGAGGATTGGATAGAATAGAGGACAGGAGACAATAGAGGATAGGATAGGATAGAGGATAGGATCGAAATGAGGATAGGATAGGGGATTGGATTGGATAGAGGATAGGATAGGATAGGTGATAGGATAGGGGATTGGATAGAATAGAGGACAGGAGACGGTAGAGGATAGGATAGGATAGAGGATAGGATAGGATAGAGGATAGGATAGGATAGAGGATAGGATAGGATAGAGGATAGGATAGGATAGAGGATAGGATAGGATAGAGGATAGGATAGGATAGAGGATAGGATAGGATAGAGGATAGGATAGGATAGAGGATAGGATAGGATAGAGGATAGGATAGGATAGAGGATAGGATAGGATAGAGGATAGGATAGGATAGAGGATAGGATAGGATAGAGGATAGGATAGGATAGAGGATAGGATAGGATAGAGGATAGGATAGGATAGAGGATAGGATAGGATAGAGGATAGGATAGGATAGAGGATAGGATAGGATAGAGGATAGGATAGGATAGACGATAGGATAGAATAGAGGATAGGATAGGATAGAGGATAGGGTAGGATAGAGGATAGGATAGGATAGAGGATAGGCTAGGATAGAGGATAGGATAGGATAGAGGATAGGATAGGATAGAGGATAGGATAGGATAGAGGATAGGATAGGATAGAGGATAGGATAGGATAGAGGATAGGATAGGATAGAGGATAGGATATAATAGAGGATAGGATCGAACAGAGGATAGGATAGGGGATTGGATTGGATAGAGGATAGGATAGGATTGAGGATAGGATAGGGGATTGGATAGAATAGAGGACAGGAGACGATAGAGGATAGGATAGGATAGAGGATAGGATCGGATAGAGGATACCATTAGGTAATTGGATAGAGGATAGAATAGGTGATTGGATAGGATAGAGGATAGGATAAGGGATTGGAGACGATAGAGGATAGGATGGGATAGGATAGAGGATAGGATAGGGGATTGGATAGGATAGAGGATAGGATAGGATAGAGGATAGGATAGGATAGCGGATAGGATAGGATAGGGGATAGGATAGGATAGAGGATAGGATAGGATAGAGGATAGGATACGATAGAGGATAGGATAGGATAGAGGATAGGATAGGGGATTGCATAGGACAGAGGATAGGATAGGATAGAGGATAGGATCGGATAGAGGATAGGATAGGTGATTGGATAGGACAGAGGATAGGATAGGATAGAGAATAGGATAGGATAGAGGATAGGATAGGATAGAGGATACGATAGGATAGAGGATACGATAGGATAGAGGAAAGGATAGAGGATAGGATAGGATAGATGATAGGATAGGATAGAGGATAGGATAGGATAGAGGATAGGATAGTATAATATAGAGGATAGGATAGGATAGAGGATAGGATAGGATGGAGGATAGGATAGGATAGAGGATAGGATAGGATAGAGGATAGGATATAATAGAGGATAGGATAGGATAGAGGATAGGATAGGATAGAGGATAGGATAGGATAGAGGATAGGATAGGATAGAGGATAGGATAGGATAGAGGATAGGATAGGATAGAGGATAGGATAGGATAGAGGATAGGATAGGATAGAGGATAGGATAGGATAGAGGATAGGATAGGATAGAGGATAGGATAGGATAGAGGATAGGATAGGATAGAGGATAGGATAGGATAGAGGATAGGATAGAGGATAGGATAGAGGATAGGATAGAGGATTGGATAGAGGATAGGATAGGATAGAGGATGGGATAGGATTGAGGATAGGATAGGATAGAGGATAGGATAGGATACGATAGAGGATAGGATAGGATACAGGATAGGATAGGATAGAGGATAGGATAGGGGATTTGATAGGATAGAGGATAGGATAGGATAGAAGATAGGATAGGATAGAGGATAGGATAGGGTAGAGGATAGGATAGGATAGAGGATAGGATAGGATAGGATAGAGGATAGGATAGGATAGAGGATAGGATAGGATAGAGGATAGGATAGGATAGAGGATAGGATAGGATAGACGATAGAGGATAGGATAGGATAGAGGATAGGATAGGATAGAGGATAGAGGATAGAGGATAGGATAGGATAGAGGATAGGATAGGATAGAGGATAGGATAGGATAGAGGATAGGATAGGATAGACGATAGGATAGAATAGAGGATAGGATAGGATAGAGGATAGGATAGGATAGAGGATAGGATAGGATAGAGGATAGGATAGAGGATAGGATAGGATAGAGGATAGGATAGGATTGAGGATAGGATAGGATAGAGGATAGAATAGGATAGGATAGAGGATAGGATAGGATACAGGATAGGATAGGATAGAGGATAGGATAGGGGATTTGATAGGATAGAGGATAGGATAGGATAGAAGATAGGATAGGATAGAGGATAGTATAGGATAGAGGATAGCATAGGATAGAGGATAGGATAGGATAGAGGATAGGATAGGATAGAGGATAGGATAGGATAGAGGATAGGATAGGATAGAGGATAGGATAGGATAGAGGATAGGATAGGATAGAGGATAGGATAGGATAGAGGATAGGATAGGATAGAGGATAGGATAGGATAGAGGATAGGATAGGATAGAGGATAGGATAGGATAGAGGATAGGATAGGATAGAGGATAGGATAGAGGATAGGATAGAGGATAGGATAGAGGATTGGATAGAGGATAGGATAGGATAGAGGATGGGATAGGATTGAGGATAGGATAGGATAGAGGATAGGATAGGATACGATAGAGGATAGGATAGGATACAGGATAGGATAGGATAGAGGATAGGATAGGGGATTTGATAGGATAGAGGATAGGACAGGATAGAAGATAGGATAGGATAGAGGATAGGATAGGGTAGAGGATAGGATAGGATAGAGGATAGGATAGGATAGGATAGAGGATAGGATAGGATAGAGGATAGGATAGGATAGAGGATAGGATAGGATAGAGGATAGGATAGGATAGAGGATAGGATAGGATAGACGATAGAGGATAGGATAGGATAGAGGATAGGATAGGATAGAGGATAGAGGATAGAGGATAGGATAGGATAGAGGATAGGATAGGATAGAGGATAGGATAGGATAGAGGATAGGATAGGGTAGTGGATAGGATAGGATAGAGGATAGGATGGAGGATAGGATAGAGGATAGGATAGGATAGAGGATAGGATAGGATAGAGGATAGGATAGAGGATAGGATAGAGGATAGGATAGAGGATAGGATAGGATAGAGGATAGGATAGGATTGAGGATAGGATAGGATAGAGGATAGGATAGGATAGGATAGAGGATAGGATAGGATACAGGATAGGATAGGATAGAGGATAGGATAGGGGATTTGATAGGATAGAGGATAGGATAGGATAGAAGATAGGATAGGATAGAGGATAGTATAGGATAGAGGATAGCATAGGATAGAGGATAGGATAGGATAGAGGATAGGATAGGATAGAGGATAGGATAGGATAGAGGATAGGATAGGATAGAGGATAGGATATAATAGAGGATAGGATAGGATAGAGGATAGGATAGGATAGAGGATAGGATAGGATAGAGGATAGGATAGAGGATAGGATAGAGGATATGATAGAGGATAGGATAGAGGATAGGATAGAGGATAGGATAGGGGATAGGATAGGATAGAGGATAGAGGATAGGATAGGATTGAGGATAGGATAGGATAGAGGATAGGATAGGATAGGATAGAGGATAGGATAGGATACAGGATAGGATAGGATAGAGGATAGGATAGGGGATTTGATAGGATAGAGGATAGGATAGGATAGAAGATAGGATAGGATAGAGGATAGTATAGGATAGAGGATAGCATAGGATAGAGGATATGATAGGATAGAGGATAGGATAGGATAGAGGATAGGATAGGATAGAGGATAGGATAGGATAGAGGATAGGATAGGATAGAGGATAGGATAGGATAGAGGATAGGATAGGATAGAGGATAGGATAGGACAGAGGATAGGATCGGATAGAGGATAGGATAGGATAGAGGATAGGATAGGATAGGATAGGATAGAGGTTAGGATAGAGGATAGGATAGGATAGAGTATAGGATAGGATAGAGGATAGGATAGGATAGAGGATAGGATAGGGGATTTGATAGGATAGAGGATAGGATAGGTTAGAGGATAGGATAGGATAGAGGATAGGATAGGATAGAGGATAGGATAGGGTAGAGTATAGGATAGGATAGAGGATAGGATAGGATAGAGGATAGGATCGGATAGAGGATAGGATAGGGTAGAGGATAGGATAGGATAGAGGATAGGATAGGATAGAGGATAGGATAGGATAGGATAGGATAGGATAGAGGATAGGATAGGGGATTTGATAGGATAGAGGATAGGATAGGATAGAGGATAGGATAGGATAGAGGATAGGATAGGATACATGATAGGATAGGATACAGGATAGGATAGGATAGAGGATAGGATAGGATACATGATAGGATAGGATACAGGATAGGATAGGATAGAGGATAGGATAGGGGATTTGATAGGATAGAGGATAGGATAGGATAGAGGATAGGATAGGATGGAGGATAGGATAGGATAGAGGATAGGATAGGATAGAGGATAGGATAGTATACATGATAGGATAGGATACAGGATAGGATAGGATAGAGGATAGGATAGGATAGAGGATAGGATAGGATAGAGGATAGGATAGAGGATAGGATAGAGGATAGGATAGAGGATAGGATAGGATAGAGGATAGGATCGGCTAGAGGATAGGATAGGATAGAGGATAGGATAGGATAGAGGATAGGATAGGATACAGGATAGGATAGGATAGAGGATAGGATAGGGGATTTGATAGGATAGAGGATAGGATAGGTTAGAGGATAGGATAGGATAGAGGATAGGATAGGATAGAGGATAGGATAGGGTAGAGTATAGGATAGGATAGAGGATACGATAGGATAGAGGATAGGATCGGATAGAGGATAGGATAGGGTAGAGGATAGGATAGGATAGAGGATAGGATAGGATAGAGGATAGGATAGGATAGGATAGGATAGGATAGAGGATAGGATAGGATAGAGGATAGGATAGGGGATAGGATAGGATAGAGGATAGGATAGGATAGAGGATAGGATAGGATAGAGGATAGGATAGGATAGAGGATAGGATAGGATAGAGGATAGGATAGGATAGAGGATAGGATAGGATAGAGGATAGGATAGGATAGAGGATAGGATAGGATAGAGGATAGGATAGGATAGAGGATAGGATAGGATAGAGGATAGGATAGGATAGAGGATAGGATAGGATAGAGGATAGGATAGGATAGAGGATAGGATAGGATAGAGGATAGGATAGGATAGAGGATAGGATAGGATAGAGGATAGGATAGAGGATAGGATAGAGGATAGGATAGAGGATTGGATAGAGGATAGGATAGGATAGAGGATGGGATAGGATTGAGGATAGGATAGGATAGAGGATAGGATAGGATACGATAGAGGATAGGATAGGATACGATAGAGGATAGGATAGGATACAGGATAGGATAGGATAGAGGATAGGATAGGGGATTTGATAGGATAGAGGATAGGATACGATAGAAGATAGGATAGGATAGAGGATAGGATAGGGTAGAGGATAGGATAGGATAGAGGATAGGATAGGATAGACGATAGAGGATAGGATAGGGTAGTGGATAGGATAGGATAGAGGATAGGATGGAGGATAGGATAGAGGATAGGATAGGATAGAGGATAGGATAGGATAGAGGATAGGATAGAGGATAGGATAGAGGATAGGATAGAGGATAGGATAGAGGATAGGATAGGATAGAGGATAGGATAGGATTGAGGATAGGATAGGATAGAGGATAGGATAGGATAGGATAGAGGATAGGATAGGATACAGGATAGGATAGGATAGAGGATAGGATAGGGGATTT